>NW_010537167.1:460-15176 GCF_000687285.1 Phaethon lepturus | reverse complement strand
ACTCTTTCCTAAAAACCTAATCCCAGTGTCAGATTTTAAGGGCTTCTTTTATCCCCTCTTGTTCCAAAAAACTGACACATGCAGATCTTCTCCCTTCTAGAAACAGGCTTCAAATGCTTTGCGACAGAGATTAACATGGCAAAGTTAACAAGTGTGGTGCATCTTGCACAGTGCTGTGCTATATTTATAATAAATATTAATTTACATCCCCACAGTAGGGAAAACTCTGACAGATGAAGCAGCCCTGAAGCATTTGAGTGTGAAACCACCTGAACCTCTTCACAACAGTGAGATTCCCCCTAAGGACTTGTCCGATTTAGGGAAAAGTTACCCATCTGGAATAGAAAATAACCTTTTTATTCAGACATAGCTTTATGCTCTACTGCAGGGTGTCTGGCCTGTGTGCTCAGCAAATGAAAGGTGGAGGCCCAGTGCCTTTGCCTGTGCCCCATAGGAGAATGTTCTGACTGAAGAAACTCCTCTTGTGGAGCTCCTGTCACTGACCAGCTGGTCCCAAAGCGCAAGAGGAGGCTCTGGGTGGGGTTAAATGCCAACTAGGAAAGCTTGTTAGTCTGTTTTATAGTGGTATTTTTCAGAAAAAAAAAACCAACAAGGGGCATGATGAGAAAATAGCAATTTTCTATTTCTTTCTTTCGGCAAAGAAGCACATTTAACTCTTAACTTGGAAGGGAACTTTTTTTTAACCCTCTTGAGGGAATGCTTGCCTTTTTCCACCCGGTTTAATAAAACTGATGGCAGAGAACTAATTTCTGCTAGGTAAATAGCAACTGGTACATCAATTTCCTGTCAGCAGCTGCAGTTTCAACAGTTTCAGTCTTTCATTCAAATGTGTGAATGCTTTGCTTAAATTGCACATTTCTCATTTAGTGTACCTTGAAAATATGTACTGTCACTCACTCAATCTCTGAGAAGATTTTGGCTGTGCTGTGGTTTGCATAAAGCAGCACTAGAGAGGATCATTCAAGCAGATAAGAGGAGACATTAGAACACACACAGGTAGCGTTTGAGAGAATTTAAAAAAGCCTCTGCCTACAATTCTGTGTAGCAAATGAGGCATCCAAAAACATAAGTTCTAAATCATCTCACCAAATCCATCCAATTTCTCTCAAAGGTTAAAGGCTAACTACTTGTGTTAAAAAATAAATTATTGCACAGACTCAAGGAGGTTAAAAAAAGATAAAAGGTGTCTCTTAAAAAAAGCTAATTTAGAAGTCTTAAACATAGTAATGAATTAATGCAAATCTTCAGAAAATTCTACCTTGCCAGCCAATTCCTGTAAGTAACCTTTCTTTTCATCTCTGACTGCTCCGTTATATTGACAGGAAGAAACTAGGATGTCATTTACTTAACCTAGCTAAGATTTCTCATTTGTAATTCCAGTGGTGCCATTTCTCCTCCCCTCCAGCCTAGGAGCTGCGTGATTTATGTGTGTTCTTACCACTGGCTTGCTCTGGGGATACCAGAACTCCTCATGCACCGTGCTGACATTTTGCAGTCAGCCCTTAGTGGAGCCCACAAACAAGTTACAAGAGAGAATGTCTCTTGGATAAAACTAAGACTTTTCAAAAATTCCCAGCTAGGGGTTTGTTTGGGTTTTTTTTCCCCCCACTAAAAAAATGCCTGTTTGCTGAAATTTGATCTTTTTAAAGTCATACTCAATTTTTGAAAAATATGCAGATTCCACTACAAACAGTTCCATTTTCAAAACAGTTAATAAAAATAAAGTAAAATTTAAAGTTTCATTAACATTTTTGTTAAAATTAAACAAGTTTCTCCATAATGACACTGTTTTGGGACATCTTTTCACAAACATTTTTTTCAAATTCTTCATTCTTATTTTTTCTTTGAGATACGACAGGCTTTAAAGACACGAAACTTTGTACAAAATGGAAAATCAATTTTTTTTCCCTAGTTATTGAAAGGATGGGTTATTTGCCTGCCTTTGTTCTTCTTTGATGTGTACTGTCTATATGTGTATCCACATTATGGATGCACCATGATGCAAATCCTGGAAGCCAGAGACTTTTTTACCCTAGCAGTATCGATAGCTTATCTGAAGCCATGGTTCATTAAGCACGGAGTTTGGGATCCTATAAAAGGGAGCAGCAGTTAAGAAGTGAACATATAATTAGACACATCACTGTGACAAAAGCCCCCAGTGTACATCTTTTTCCTTCAAGTGTTTTTCTACATGTACATTTAGATCGTGTCTGATTTCAAGCAGTAGCAGTATCCCAGCATTTACCTGCGGGATGGCAGAGTTTCTAGGAAGAATAAAGACTGAAGAGCTGACGATCTGACCTCCCAGAAGCAGCATCACTGCTAAGTTTCAGCAAGACCACTGTGTGTAATAGAAGTGTGAGCAGACCTCACATGGTAGCTATGGGCGCCTTCTGCCACCAGTGATGCTTCAGTTCTCGCCGAGTGAGCAGGATGCTCCTTCCCTCTCATATGCTCTCTCATAATGCCTTTTCACACAATTGGTCAGCCAGGGAGAAACCCTCCATGTTGGAACAGACGGTTCCTTAACCAGTTGGCCACAAACTCAAAAATAGAAATCTTCCTAAAGCATCTTGCACTGCTAGTAGGAACCAGACAAAGCACACCTCATGTTTCAAGCATGCAAAGCAGTCATAGATGGAGATGTGCAGCTCAGAAAACAAATGAAAACACAGGCAGATTAGCAGTTTCACTTAGGAGAAACTCTGACACTAGATTTAGTAAGAATTCAGAATTATTTCTGAGTCTGATTATGTCCTTACAAAAGGTTTAAAGGAATGTGCCATTAGTGCCTCAATTTTTTTCACCTTCCCAGCCAACAGCTGTACAGAAAGATGTCTTCATGAGCAAATAAAAAAGGAAAATGTTTCTACAGATTCAAAGGTCCACGAATAACATTAATGCCAAGTTCAATATCATCACAGAAGTATATGGGAGGAGGAGAAAGGGGAAGGGTAACTAAAGCATGTAAAATCTTCTCAGTAGTAGGTAGGAATACATTTTTTAAAACATGTTTGGGGATGTTGGGCAGAAATAGTTGGCAAACTAATAAAGAAACCTAGTTTTTGCAGATTAAATAAGTAATTCAGAACTACCGTGGGTTAACTGCACTGTTCTGTAAAGCTTGATTGCTTAGCCACATTGCTTAGTCTTTCTAGGATTGCTAACTGCTGCTAGTAATAGAGGCAATAAGCCTTAAAAAAACCTAACATATTCTAACCTGGGAGTCAACAAACATCTATGCAGGGAAATAAAAAAAGACCCCATGAGGTCTAAATGATAAAAGCTAGAAATTCCCTCTGTCGTCTCTGTACAGAGAGTTTTATTTGTATGTATCAATAGGAAGGCCTTTAGGAAAAGGTAAAGTTCCTTTCTCTTCCTGAATGATGAACTTTGCTACTTCAACAATGGCAAACTGGGGTGGCAGTACCCTGTCATTCTTGGACAGCGGCATTAGTCTCACCAGGAGGAAATCCTGGAAAGACTGCAACAGTTGTGCTCATTAGAAGGGGAAAAATCTTCCATTGCAAGAAATACAATATTGGTAGTCAACTGGAAAAGCAGACAGAAGATACTGATGCTTACCAAACTCATACTCGCAGCCTTTTTTTCCAGCTAGGCTGTGTATTACTAACATTGTGTTGCAGGACACAGCAAAGGATTTACCTTCAATAAAAGCTATTTTAGTAACAGCAATTTAGTGTACAGTTGCCCAAGGAGCCCCAAGAATCAACTGAAAATCAGATTAATCTTTTTAACAACCAAAATTAAAAAAACTTGAAAAACGTATTTTTTTCCCATAATATTCTTCATTTGTATGGAACAAAAACCTTCTGAATGTATAGATGTATGGAGAGGGAAAGGGCCAGGGTTTTTAACTTTCCAAAATTCCTAGCTGGGAAATATTAACACGGTATTACAAAAGTATGTAAAGATTTATAAAAGACTGGACTGAACCACCCTTAAGAAAGATAAAAATGCGGGTGTGAGTCTGACGACAGACAAATTCTGGCAGCTGTCACAAACCTAGGTAAAGCTCTTGTAATACCTTCATAGCTGACATCACTACATACATCTTGTTGCACATAACATGCCCAAATCATAAAGGAAAAAGCTCTACTGCCAACAAAGCATTCCTTTCCTCTAAAATGACATGCCACCATTATCATCAATGCTGCTAGCTTTGAATGATGCGTTACCTACTGTTGTAGCTACTGAGCAGAGAGAAAAATGGGTGAGGTGAAAGGATCCCTACAGTTCTGATCGATCCGATAGTATGCCCTGGCACACAGAAGGCAAATCTTTTCAGACATGAAAATTGATTTGAGCCCTTTAGTCTTTACTTTCAACCTAAGCATCTGGAACTCCCTTGGGCTGATTTAGAGACTGAGGTGCTCATGTCTTCTGAAGACAGTTGCATTAGTAAGCGTCTCTTCAGAATTAAAAATGAGTCCTTCCAGATCAGGCTGTGTCTAACTCTTCTGTCACATGCTGTTGGGAGGAACAAAGGACCGACTCAAAACCTAGTGCCCTTAATAGAAATCACAGCACAAAACTAGCTTGAATACACACCAGAAATCCAAGGGAAAAAACCCCACCTGCCCTGGGCACTTAAATAGGCAATTCTTTCATGATACAACACTAAGGTAGAATGTCAAACATAACTAATTGTTACAGACATTTATTTCTCAGACACAGCACTGGTTAGGAAAACAGAAACAGCAAATCCAGAGTACACTAAAAGTAAAGCCCGTTTTCTTAGAGTTCTTAGAACAATGGTCTTTTGATTTATTTTCTCCACCTACCTTTCTACTAAATCACTTAGAGAAAAATAACCTTTTCTATTTCTCACTTATTTCTTTGCGGTGCACCCAGTCATGGTTTGCAGTCACCAGTTAAAAAGTTTCATTGGTCAGTGGTGCCCATCAGCAGCTCTAGCTTGTAGGGGAAATACTACCTGTCTTCTACAACAGAGCCTCATTTGAGCTTCAGGCCATAAAATGACATGCCATTTCTGCCCTCTTTCCTCCAATCATAACATTGCCTTCCATATCATCCAGTCATGTGGTTGCCCAGCACAGAAGTCCTTTTTGTAGCTCTTCTCCTACTGTTCATAAAAATCCAGTTCCCTTTGCAGCATAAGATCTCATATTCAGCTGTAAAGGTACCCTGAGAGCGCTCTGTAATCTCTCATCAGCATCCCAGATTCAGGATGTCAACTGTCACTGAACTATGAAGGCAGCTTAACAGCAAACTAGATTCTGAAAAAAATAATTTGCATAAAAAACCCACCAAAAATCCAAAAATAATGGACTGCTTTTCTTCTACAATGTATTTCTCACGCAGGATGCAATAAGTTCTGTTGTTTTAAACCCATATAAAATTTAATGTGAAGTTCAGGCACAATAACTAGAAAAAGTGATGCAAACTAGTGTCTTTCTCTAATTACCTATGCAAATGACCCTCTTTCTTCAATTTCATTAGTAGTTATGGTAGAGAAAAATAACTTCTGATTCTTAGGCTAAAGGACTAATGTTGTGCAAAATAAGGGGGACTATGTAAGAAGCAGCACCTATTCCCAAGTGACAATTTTTAAGCCGCATTTATAATACAATGCAGTTATAAATAAACTAGCAAGAAAAAAAAAATCTGAATAAATATTTTGCTTCTCCTTTAGCAAAAGAACTCTCAAGAAAAAAAAAAAGAAAGGCCCCCATAACAATCAAACATTCATAAACAGAAAGCAGTAGCTTGTGCAACAGGTCACGTTCTGAGTTTCCTAGTTTTCGGGCCTCTAGAAAGACTGCTTTCTCTTTGCCAGCCAGTCCTTTGACATGCTTGTCATGCATTTAAAGCTATTTATGGATGGGTATATAATCCTGTCTAAACCAATTAAAAAAAATTAAATCAATCCACCAGCATCTACTATATTAAATCATGTACTCATTAGGAAACACTTCTGGAACACCATACCTACTCATTAATAATCTTAGTTGGGGGAAAAAAAAGTCGGGTAGAATCCCAGACAAGTTCTCTTTCTCTCTCTCTCATTTTTGTGACTGAGAGAATTTAACAAGCAACCATTTTCCAGCAGCTGACCGTGAAATGGATCATGTTTTATTTATTCTGCACAAATGGCAAATCACAGCAAAGTGTAGCCTTGGGATTAATCAGTGGGCTTTTATCTCTGGGGCACCAGTTGGACTTTGGTTCCTCTCAGAGTGCCTACAAATCACTCTGATTAGATGCCTGTCTGAGACATTCATCATTTGACTTTGCTGGCCTCAGGCATAATAACTGGACGACTGTATAAAGGGGATGAGCTTCCAGAGCAGGTCACTAAGGCTTGATATAAAGGGTGAAAATTAGTGTGTCTGAGAGAAGGTTAGTGAGTAACAGTCAGCTATGCTGTGAAAATCTAATCTAGAAGACAGAGAGTTACAGAGCCATGAAAAACTGAGCTGCCTCGATTCCTGATAAACATCTGGCACTTCTAGAGCTGAGTGCTGCTGGTAGTGCTGGGGGTCATAAAAGTTGCAGCTTTCCCAACTCCACTCAGCAGAAGAAAAGGAGCTACTGTGCCAAAGGATCAAAAGCCAACAGAAACATAATAGAAAATTGATATTGGTTAAGATTATTTGTAATTGATGTCATTATGTCAACTCTCTTCTAGATGGCAGGCAGGAGCACCCGGCCTAATGAATCTACCCCAAAGACGTCCAAGCCTGCAAAGTCAGTGATATGTCAGTGATTTGGTCTTTCTGGAAATGTTGGCCAAGAAGAACCTTAATATTTAGCAATCCTGAAAAGATGTGAACTTTCTGGTCCCATTAAAATATGCCCAAATTTGGCCAAATTCAAACACATGAAACACCCAGTTTTAGATATGCTGAAGCTCTAAGGAACTTAGTTTTTTCTACATTCAATCTACACTGCAAAACAACTCCTCCACCGATGCTAACAAGGCAGGTTCAAACCCGAGTTGCTTTATTTCCCAATTCCCAAATCCAGATGCTTCTCTATACTACCTGCAGAATAGGTGTCCCAGCAGCAGAGCTGTATGGCTCTCCATTATGACTCTTCAAACAGAATAACTGTTTACTCCTGCAGCAGTTTGGGAAAGCAACACTAGTTGCAGTCTGATAGTAACTGCATCAACACAAAATAAAAAAAGACTGTAAATGTAGCACTGAAGCTTCGGATTCAAACCCTAAAGAGCATGTCATAATGGTTCACTAAAATAGTATTTATTTAATTATTTAGAAAGTGCTTCATTTGGTTGATACATAATACATACATTTGCAGAGTCCATTTCTGGCATTTAGGATTCCTGTGTTCCTGGCTTTGCTGTATGTGTTTTCCATGCTTACTCATATGGTTCCTATACAGTCTATGAATTAAAAAATAAAATTTTGGGCTCAGTCTGGGTATGAGGTATATATAAATGTAAACCATTCTCATTTGGAAAAGTAAGTATTACAGCAATATTACTTATTACCTACTGCCTGAGCATGATGGATGTGTTTTCTCTTCCCTTTACACATTATCCATTTGATTCCTTTAGCCTCCTGTCAATACCTATATTCACAGCAGCTCCTTCTGTTCAGTGAGCAGAAAGGAAAAGTATTTTTCTTTGAAGCTGATGTGAACACTGCTCAATGAATCATTCAGCAAGTACAACTGTAGCTCAGTCATCCTACAGGCCATATTAGACCTAGAATCCTTGAATCTATAGCTGAAATGAGCCTTAGTATAGAGTGTCTTCTATAGTTAAGATAAGCAGTAGCTTGCAAAGTATTAGGGGAAAATCCTAAACTCTGATCTGAGGTCTATTATAATAGGATCTACTTAATATTCACTAGAACATTTTCAACATGCTTTCATTTTAAATACAGTTAAATGTATTGCAATCTCCTATTTATCTCTCTAGAGAGCCTGAGAATATTTTCTCCATTGTACTGCAAATAGAAAAGAATACTCCAGCGCCCTGACACATTCCTTTGGAGATTTTCAGTGCTTTAAATCAAAGCACCAAAACAAGAGTTTATTGTAGCAACCCAGAGGGAAGCATCATCTCCAATATCCTGATTCTTTGCAGCTGCTCATTCAGCATGGATGCAACCTGGATATTAACAGTAACAAAGCTATCAAATGGGGACTTCCTTTGGAAGAAAGACCATCTATATGTCCGCACTGCATATTCTTTACATGTAAGAGGTATCCATAAAAATTTGGGGGAGTTTATATCCAGATGCATACCTACTCATATATTCTTATCCTTTATATGTACAAAGTTTTCATTACAGGAAATAAAATGTGTAAGGCCATCAAGTTGAAGAGTCAAAGAGTTCAGAATAGGCAGTAACAGACGTGTTAATTCAGCTCCACTGTACAGAGAGGTTATGATACAGTTATTAATTATATGCATACAATTTTCTGTTGGACTCCTGTCTCATTGAGCACTCAGGACAGACAGAGCTCAGAGAGAGAGTTGTTGTAACTTCTTGGGAACGCTCACTAAAATTTTGGCCCTTGGCCTTATCAACTACACTTTCCTATGCCGACTACAGAGTTGCTAATTTTCTCCTGGTTGTTTCTACAGTATTCTCCCCCCATCATGTCAGCTATTCCAGTCAATTTTGTTACTGTCCCCATATTTCTGACAAGGGAACCAAGGTACAGTGAGAGTGAAAACCACAAGAATTCATGGCCTAAATTGAAACACAAAGTTTGATTTATTAGATTACACAGCTTTTTAAAGCACTTTGTATTTCAAAGCAAAGCTCCACTAGACATCAGGTGTGGTTGTGAGAGCTCAGCACTTTTACAGCACTGAGTTAGGTTTGCAGAAAATACAACCTACAATAAGTGACTACTTATCAAAATTTAAGAAACTTCTCCAGGTTATTTTGTGGAGGATGCAGGAATAGACTACAAGGGATAAAAATGGCATTTATTTGCTGTATATGTGACACCCTTCTAACAAACGCCTCATCCTTTCACCACACACCTTCTAATTTCTGCAACAATGAACTATACAATTTCCATTCCATGTACTTAATGAGGCTGGAGCCTTTTGGAGGAAAAAAGCATGTAATAAAATAGTGCATTATAGTGTTTATGCACATGAATAACAATTTAAGATTGCAGAGAAAACCGACTGCAGTATGTCTTAACTTTTGACTGCCTAACTTTTGCAACATTAGCATTGTTTTTATGTATGAAATTACACTTAGAAGGGCCTGGGCTTTTACTATAATTTTTTTTAGGCAGAACAATACATAATAGTGAGAGCTCTAGATATAGTTTAGTACAAGCTTCTGCCATTTGAACTAATGAAGCCACAGAAGTAGCAGGCCATTATTCCTCAGGAGGACCAAGTATTAAGGGTGTTTGGAACACAGATCTTCAAGGTAGTTTTCACAGCCATTTGCTAGTAGTAGATGATGTTAAAATTAAGAATTCCTCAGCATTTTCCAAATGCCTCAAGTTTTAGGGAAAATAGACTCTCAAATATTACTTCCTTCAGTACTTTTTAGCCTTTCTTTCACATTTGGTATGATTCCCAGTATGTGCAAGGAGCAATTGCAGGAGAAGTTCTGATCAATCAGTGTAATCCTGGGACGGCACATACTCAGGGACATTAGGGGCAGACTGAACTTTTGCTAATTTCGGTTTGAGTGGTGCAAGTTTCACAAAATAAAAAATGCTAGAATACAGATCTTCCTACAGAAAACAATCTCAGAGTTCGCCAGCAGTACTGCCTGTAACAGATTAAACATATTACCTAATGTACAAAAATTAAGAAATAAAATTTAAGAAAACAGAGAGGAGTGTTTTGATGTACCCCAGACTTAGTTACTTTGGGGTTTCAGAGGTGACACGAGGTACCCTTTGCTTTCCATCTAAGAGATTTTATTCTGTTTCTGAATTTATACCTTAGAAGAAAACCTAGGTAGCAATAATGAAGCATCTTGCAGAAGAAATTTTTTTAAAATGAGAGAGAGAGAGCGCGCGCAAAAGAGAGTGAGGCTTGTCCATACTTCTGATAAAACATCCATATCAAAATCTATCCAAAATGTCTGCAGTTTATTCACTGCTGTCCATGTAGATTTATCTAAGGGTATAGACATTCTTAACTCTTGTAAACAAATGATTCTTCAGGCACATATCTAAGCTGTATGAAAAATATGGATGATGCCAATAACTCTAGTACTCAGCAAAACGTCCTATTAAATTATCACAACTTAACTGAAATCAGAACAAACAGGATATATGAGAGGTTGTTAGAACATAATTCAAATGCTTCTCTTCAGAAATGCATGCAGCTTCATATAATGAGACGCATGCATTTTCTAATAAAACCATACATCTCACACAAAAAACAATCCACCTCTACTTCCACGTACATAAAACATCCATCTCAACAGCTGGAGAATGCTGCCAGGCAGCGATGTGGGCCATAAGGAGCTTAACAGTTGCATTCCTTTCCTGCCTCTCCCCTGCTCTCGGACCCAGTTAAGCAACGAAAAACAGAGGCAGATTGTAAGAAAGCCATGGGGCAGTAAGTTATTCCTGATGTAGAAGTATATCTTTAACAAATGGAAAATAGTGGTATGATACTCGATACAATTTTATTTTCCTTTTTAAGTTATGGAAGCATCCAGAGTAGGAGTTAAAAAAAAAAAAAAAAATCCCAGCCATGTGATACTAGCCCTCATCCCCAACTGACAGCAATGGGGAAATTAACCATTCCACTCAAAGGCACTAAGATACTCTGACATGCATTCAGATGTTCCCTGAAACCTGTATTCTGCAGATACGTGTATTTCAGATGGGGACACAATACCAAACTCAGCAGGAGCACTGACTCTTGTGGTGGCAAATATAGCCCACTGGGCCTCCTACTGAGGCAAAAGCTTCTTGCTGACTTACAGTATCTTGCTCCTCTGTGCGGCGGCTGTTCCCACCCCACCCCAGTTCACTCCACAGCACGCCCAGGAATCAGCTGGAGCAGGAAGGGCTGCCCTGCTTGGAGCAGCCGATCAGTACAAGCTGCTGCTGTCCCAGTGCAAGCGAGCGGCTCTCCTGGCTGCAGCGGGCACTTGGAGAGCCACCTCCTGCCAGGGAACAGTGGAGGAATGAAGCTTTTCAGGATAAAAGAGCAGTGGCCTGGTGTACTGCCTCCCATGCCCCACTTCGAACACTACTTACAGCCAAGTTCAGCTGGCCCTGAATCTCTTTCTCTCTCCAGATGGTGATTAGTGCCCACACATTGGTCTCAAGCCATAAGGCAGCATGTTCACAGGAAGGCCTGTAGTGAGATGCTAGCAGTTGAAAAGAAGCAGAGCCAATCATTGCAGAAGGAGCAGGCAGCTGAGAGAACAGCATGAAGCTGTGCTCCATGGTCTGAGCAGTACTGCCTGTACAATTAAGCAGCTTCCAACAAATCTGACCTCTGTTCAACCGACTGCAGAAAGCAGGCAAAAAGTATCCTCCCCAGGAATGACTGCTCTGTTCTGCTACAACAATGCAGAAATTGGCTCTACCTTAGGGGTTGTTCCACCACCAAAACCTGTTCACCTTTATAAAGCGCAGCAGAGGACTTCACAGTAGATTTACTCAAAATGTAACCCAACTGGCAATGTGATTATTAATAGAATGACACTCCATGGATAAATATAACGTGTAAAAAGAACTGATCATGGTCAGGACACTGGCCTGGCATGGACAAGGCTAAGGGGTAAGTGAAGTATTATCACAGTTGCTAAATAGCCTGTGTTGCTATCACAGGAAAGGCAGACAGAGATGCAGGTTTAAACACAAAGGTTTGTAAGTACTGTGATCGTAGCCCAGAGGACTTCATATCCCGCAAACATACACTGTTTTCACTTCAACACTTAACATTCCATTCTTCAGGTGGAATATAGTTGACATAATGATACCGTTCACGACATTCCTTATGAATCCAATTAATTTTAAATTAAGTGCAAGGCCAAAACCTTGAATCCAACCTATAACTCAATAAAAGTAGCATTAAGAGAGAAACTATTACAGTATGGGATTTTGACAGTTTGCATCATGGAAAAGGTGGTACATGGTATGTTGGGCTTACCATATCTTCTGTAAGATTTGATTGGACATGAATATGAAAATTACCATGACTGAACTTCAATAAAAAAAGAAAAGGAAATGCAATTTGTAGAGAAGACTGTTTCTCACAAAGATAAACAGAATCTAAAACCCCAGAAATCCAGGTAAGGACAGTTTAACATATTGTCTTCAGATTGAAAGTGGAAATGCTGGAAATGATATATGCAAGTGCTGAGTGACTTCCTTCCTCCACCCTTATCACATCTTAGCTTTTCTGGAATTCATTGTCAGTCTGTTTTTCTTCAGCCGAGCACTGAAGTGTTATGGGTGACTAGCAGTACCTGCTGTTTGTTCTGGATATAAAAACAAGTTCTCTTTTGTCCATCATTGCCATTTTAGTCCTTATTGCATCAAAACTGTCACTCGTGGTGTGACGAAAGAATTGGGAGAGAAAAGAGACAGATGATGGTGGCTGCGAAGGCAGACAACAGGTGAAAACTGAGAGAAAATAATGGAGCTACGTTATCCTATCAAGACATTAAAAAGCCACAAGACATGAAGGTCCACACAAATATAAAACCCAAAACATAACAAAGGACAGAGAGAGAGAGGAAAAGTGTGACTAAACAAAAAGGCACAAAGAATGGCCCAAAAGAAATTCTAGCAAAACAAAGTGGTTTAATTTCCTATTTAAATTCCTAAATCAGAGGCAATTTTGAGAACTGGTGAAGTGAGTAAATTGATACTGTATGCACTTCATGCCTTTGATTATCAGGACGTTTTTAACTATACACATATTTTTAGACTATCATCTGTCTCTGTTTAAACAATTGGGACTGGATTCCTATCTGTGTTCAAAGTTTGTTCAGGTCTGACAGTTACACAGGTAAAAAATTAAACTTCCTAATGTCTAGACTTCCTGTACTGTAATTCTATGCCCTTTCCCCAGAAAACAAGACAGAGCTGCTGATAAGCCCTGCCTCCCACTGTCAGGTATATCTGAAGTTGTCTGGTGTTTCATTTAAGGACTCCATCAGCAAACAGCCCCATGCCACCCACCATCAATCATTGGAAAGCAGTTCACAGAGCAAGGATGGCTTCAAAATTTTAAAAAGGACTAGAATATTTTGTAACATTTAAAGCATTTTATGCCACAATTTCATCTAATATTTTTGCTGTATTTTGCATCTAAGAAAAGACAAGTGTCTCAAATAAGGTTCATTTACTCTAGCAAGCCCTTGATGGGGCTATAAGCTGACTGGTAACCACTGAATATACAGATCCTTATACAATGCAGTCTGTTCAGTATGTGGTACATACAGTATGATTCAACATAAGCTGTGCTCACTCCACTATGTAGTGTCTGTTTCTATGGATTCAGGTTCCAGTTTGTGGAGACTTCATTTCAAAATACAGTTTGTGCTTTTCTGAATAAAAAATTTTGAATTAGGTCCCTAACTCAACCTTTATAAATTCAACTATAGCACATAATAGAATTGTTTACCACTTCTATAAAGTGACAAGTGTCTCCTACACAAGCATCTGGGGAATTATACAGTTTGAATGGCATCAGTTAAAAGCCAGCCTCCAGCATCCATATTTTTACAGGATCAAAGCTGGTATTCTTTGTTTAGCCCCCATTCAGAAAGAAGATGTCAAATCTCAGCTGGAGTTTTTCTGCATTCAGACTTTAACAGCCACTGATTATCCCCTACCACTGTTAAACCTGCTGGAAGCTGTTTGGAAAAATCCTCCCTGTGCCTTCCTCGAAGTGCCCATGTAGGATACCAAGGTAACCCCCAACCCAGAATGGAGCTTAGGCCAAGGCTCCCTCATAACCTCCAATTGTCATGGTTGTGGTGGAGACCCCCCAAAAATTAACACAACATGACTTTGTACTGGTTTCTTCAAGGATTCTCTGCACATACAAATCAAAGAGGAGAAGCAGGTAAAGTGTGACCCTACGTTTGCCTTTAAATTACTACCCTTTGTTCTCTACAGATTCCAGAACATAGTAGTCCTGTTGGAGGGACTAAGATGGAAGATGGGAAGGAGGGTGAGGCATGGAAGGAAACCTCTTTTTATCACCAACCTCCATGCAGAAGCAGCTCATCTTTCTTTCTTGTACATACTGTTCAATATCTATAACATGTAAATTTTACTCAGACAAATCTCTTGTAACACATATCGGGAATGATCCCTGAGGCCACTGAGACTAGATTCCCCCAGTCGCAAGCAATAATACTACAGATGTCTTATTCACAACATCTGTTCCACACAGCACCATAAATCATGTCTTTCGGTAAAACACATACCACAAAAAAAAAAAAAAAAAAACAACCAAAAACCAACAAAACAAACCCTGAAAAATCACAGATATTTAATGTGGCGTAAGAAGAGAGTATAAGAGAATAAGGTCCCCGAAATGGCACTGGATCATTCAGATAACACTTTAAGCAGATCTGAAAATGTTTATGACTCATATTACAGAGCACTACAAAAATCAAACCAATCAGCCAAAAAACCCAAGCTAAACCAACCAACCAAACAAAAAAAATCTACAAAAAACAAACAAAAAACCACCCGTACCATTCTCAGAGCA
>NW_010537167.1:0-423 GCF_000687285.1 Phaethon lepturus | reverse complement strand
AATTTCCGGCTGAGCCTGAATAAGACAATGACAGCCTAAACAAAAGCACACCAACCAGCTACTTGACAATTTGGTGTCAGGAGGAGCACCCATATACCCTGATTTTAGCTCCTCTCTAGTTGCAACCAGTCCAGCTGACTCAGGGGACAACAAACAGAAGGGAAACAAAATAAGCCTCAAGACAGCCATCAACCACAACAGCACTGTGCATCACTGGGCAAGAAGGGAACAGGGCAGGAAAAATACCTCCTGATCCACAGAAAAACATCAGGAAGCCCTGGTGCGTAGGAGTAATACAGTAGAAATCCTCAAAAAAAAACCCCAGTTATCGAGACTCCTTTCAAGGAAGATAACCTATTTATCCAGGAGATAACCTCTCTCTTTGATAGATGATTTTGCAGATGACATCAAGCTGGGTGGGAG
>NW_010537166.1:0-2573 GCF_000687285.1 Phaethon lepturus | reverse complement strand
CATGAGTTCTACCTTTTTTTCTGATTTTCACCCCCGCTTTGCTGGTGAGGCAGGCGTGAGCTGCGTGGTTGTTTTAGCTACCTGCCAGGTTAAACTACAACAGATGGGTAGAAGAGTCTGGAGTCAAGGAGTGAAGTTGAGCATGGGAAATAGGGGGAGAAAAGGTGTTGTTTTAATGTTTGTCTACCCAAATAAATAATTACACATATATTTTATTTGGCAATAAATTCAGCCAGCTCTCCTCAAGTGGTGTCTGTTTTTCCCATGATGGTAATTGGTAAGTAATCGCCCTGTATTTATCTCAACCCATGAGCTTCCTTATTTGCGGTCTTCCTGTTTTTCTACCCTGTCCCGCTGAAGGGACAGTGAGCAAGCAGCTGGGTGGGAGTTTGTCTCCTTGGCAAGACTAACCCACCACAAGAGTAAAATAATTAAAGTGTTCAAAACATAAAACATTTAAAAATGAGCAAATGTAAAATAGGTAAAATAAGAATGCAATGTTATTATTTATAGAAGTCATATTTGATTGAAGAACAGTCCGGTTTTTCCTATATGAACCACATAAGAAAACATAAGATATGTACATTCACTTTTAAGGCTCGGCATGGATGACCATAAGACTAATCATACCAGCCCCAACCTGAAATGCCTCATGGAACAGGGCTGCCTCTAAGACAGAAAAATGGATTAGTGAACCTGCTGGGACCAGCCAAGGGGCTCTCAGACCCACTGAATCTCATGGTCAGGAGTGACAGGTCTGGTCTCATTTCTTTATGATTAACACCCTCTTTTGCTAGGGTGCTAATAATTTCCCCCCTTCCTCCAGCTCAACAGGAGGACTCTGATGGGTGACTGTGTTGCTCTCCATCTCCCCTAGTGGGGTAGTTCCCTCTGTCCCACCTCTTTCCTCTTGCTCTAAATCCACCACATGCTCCTGCATTTCTCTCATGAGAATGCAAAGGTGCTCAGCTCCTGTGCTGGGAAGGGCATAAAGATTTTTAACAATAATTGTAAACAGAGTTTTACACTACTTTCCAACATTGCTGGCAGAGAAGAGTGGCCAAGCACAGCTCAGATTTGGTCTGCAAGGTCATACTGAATGGAGACTAACTGAGAAATCATGCCTAGTGCAGAAAGCTTATCTCTGTCTTTGTGACAATTACATTGCTCTTTCCTTTATCCTGTTGAAGGGTAGAACCACTGGTAAAGATAGAAGAGTGTCTGTTTTCAGGTGTTTTTCTTTTTTTTGAGGTTCATCTTTCCTTTCATTAGCTTCTGGGCAATGCTATTAAATTAAGAATGAGCCCATATGACAATATCCCTGATAGACACCTACCTACTCTTTCTGATGGCTAATGACATACCTGCCTCTCCATTTCAAAATCCTGTAAGCCCAGTGGCTCATGAAATGAATGGTGAGAGCGTGGAAGCTGTGGATACATTTCATTAAAATCACTGATTCCTCTTCTCACTTTTCATCTTTCCAGACTCACTGGAACAATCAATCCTCTGTTGTGTAAGTCTGTAACATCTTCCCAAAGAGTAAAATATGCAGCTGACCTGCTCATTTATGGATGAATGCCGGGAAACACAGAGCCACAGCGTAGCTGAGGTTTGCAGGAACCTCTGGACATCATCTAGTCCAGCCTCCTCTGCTCAAGCAGGGTCAGGTGGAGCATGTTACCCAGGACTACGTCCAGTTAGATTTGGAATACCTCTAAGGATAGACACACCACAACCTTTCTGGACAACCTGTTCCCATGTCTGATCATCCTGACAGTAAAAAAGGTGTTTTCTTGCATTCAGATGGAATTTCATGTGTTTCAGTTTGTGCCTTCTGTCCTGTCACTGGGCACCACTGTGTATAAATATTCATCAGGTACTTTTACATATTAGTAAGATCCCTCGTGAGCCTTCTGTTCTCCAGGTGAAGAGTTCCAGCACTCTCAGCCTTTCCTTAGATGAAAGGTGTTCCACTTCCTCAATCACCTTTGTGGCCCTTGACTAGACTCCAGTAAACACTTATCTTTCTTGTACTGGGGAGCCCAGAATTGGACACAGCACTCCGGTGTGGCCTCACCAGATACTGAGGAGAGGAGAAGGATCACCTCCCTTGACTTATTGGCAATGTCCTTGCTAATGCAGCCCAGGACAGCATTGGTTTGCTTTTCCACAAGAGGGCATGGTCAGCTGGCTCAGACAGAAAATGTTGCCCAGTCACCAGCAGAGATGGGGAAATCTCTGCTTGTCACCAGCTGGTAGGAGAAGCTGAAGGAAAGAAACAGGACATCACCTGCCAGCTAAACATGGGATTCATTTGCCTAAAGGTGGGCAGCTGGTACCAGTTTAAATGCATTAAGGCATCTGAGACATGCATCTGGGACTAGTAGATACATGCTGTGCTTTAACCCCAGCCAGCAGCTAAGCACCACGTAGCCACTTGCTCACTACTGCCTGGTGGGATGGGAGAGAGAATCAGAAGAGTGAGAAACTCGTGGCTTAGACAGGTTCACTTTTCACTGGGTAAAGAACTGGCTCGACAGCCGAGCCCAGAGAGTTGTGATGAACAGCAT
>NW_010537165.1:0-28414 GCF_000687285.1 Phaethon lepturus | reverse complement strand
TCCAACACTCGCTGGCCACATGTGTCGAAACCTGTCCCTCTGCAAATGTATAAATACTGGGATTTCCCAAAGAGCAGTGGGCCGGTGTACTGCGAGGTCTCCGTTGCCTCTGTGGGGATGCCCACGTAAAGCTGGTACCTACCGACTGCTGGGCTGAGCTTGCAGTGCAGGATGACACAGGAATGTACAGATGGTCCATCTTCCTCACAGTCCTCAGGTTGGTAAGACAATTGCTTTGCAAAACACCCTTAGTGTAATGCATGTCTGCAGTTAATAAAACGCTTGCTTTTTTCCCCCCTGTAGTCTGTGTATGTGTGTTTCCCCTTCTTGGGAATCCTCAAAACCACCCTAAAACACATGGCCAAAGAAACATCTAGTGGACCCTTGGGTATGCCTCCATCCTTCATTCTTAACTTTGTTATAAAGTGGATACACTCAGAGAAACTTCAGGAACCTCATGCCTAAGCAATGAAGCTTTAATGACCATTTCATTAAAGGAGTGGTCATGCTTACAGAAACAAATTTTACTTAGTCTGGCTCTGCCACCAGAGAGATGGAAGGTACCAGTAAGAGAGGGAGAGGAAGAAAAGGATGAAGCAGCTCCCTTCTCCCATGAGGCATGCTGGAAGCTTTAACGTACAGTGCCTGTAGATATCCAAGGCTGAGCTTCAGCAGAAGCTCCTGTGCATCCAACACAGCCGCAGCAAAATGCTTGACTGGGCCAGGATGAAAAAAGGATATGGAAAATAAAGCTCTTAATTCTTAGTCTTCCCAGTTAACACTGCTACACTCTAAGAAATTATGACAATGCTACAGTGAGGGATGTTTTTCCATCTACTCCCATTCTTCCTCCAGGTATGAAATAAGGGAAATCACAGTTAGTGAATGACAGTAGAATCCTGGGATTCCACAGGACATAATCACAAGTGATATCAATTTTCACCCAAAAGATTAAGCACTTAGGCACTAACTGTTAGAATTAAATAGTAGTGATTCAGAGTGTATGCATTGTAATGCGGGCTTTGCACTGAGCAGCTTTCCCTGCCCTTGAGTAGGGCAAAGAAACTATAGATTCCTTCAAGCAAAAGATCAAATAAAATTAAAACTTAACAAAAAAGACTGTTTGAATGACTTTTGCAAACTCCTGAAGACCAGGAGAAAGATGCAAAGGTGATGCTGGAGGATTGCTAGGATATGGTAAGACAGAATTAAGGACAGCAGTTCCTTTCTAGCAACTGAGAGATAAAATATGATGCCTACTTTAACTGATGGTGCACCACCTGCCTCTGTATCCAATCCAGTTGTTTCAAACCTGAAAAGTACCAGCTTTTCCAGTATTACTTTTTTTCATGCTTACTCTGTCTTGCTTCATTTCTATTTTTGGAAATCATTGTGATATTCAAAATTGTAAACATAAGGACAGAACAGGGGTATGTTTTATTTTCTGTATCACAGCAGTGAAATTTTACTTGGTTCAAGAACAGAGCAGAACTGAAAAAATATGGGGAAACAGAGGGAAAAAATGCATCTCCTAAAAGATCTTTCCCTTTTGGCAAACCATCATTAAGCTTCCATGCGTTGTTTCCATGTGTTCTTCCTCTCTTGGTTCATCTGCACAATAAACTGCCAACAACAATGTCACTAAAAAAATACATATTATGAAACTCAAGACTGACCAAAATGTCTTCTTGCATACTGAAGCATCCAGTTTCATTAGGAAACTGTCCCAATGCTGCCACTAAAGTAACCCAAGATGTTATAGGTGCTCAGAACATGTTAACCAATGGATTTCTGACTAAACTACCTTGTTAGTAGTATCACTATCACTATTAGGCCAGTGAAGTGGGTCTTTGCTGGTACTCTACACCTATCAATGTCAACACATCTGTGAAGATCCTGTCTGTGGCAAAAAGACCTTGAAGAAAACTTCCTGGTCTACTTATACTTTATACAATGCTTCTCAGTTTCAACCCATCCTGTGCTGTCTATAAAAATGGGCAAAGGGAATAGAAAAATAATGATACAGAAGCAAGAAGCAGCAAAAGTGACAGATGCAGGGCAAGTAGTGAAGACCACAGTGGTGTGTGCTGGAAGGCCTGCCCAGTGAGAGGCAGAAAGACCAACAACAATAATGGAAGGGAAGAGTCAATAAAGGCACTGAAAGAAGTCTCCTAAGTGGCTCTGGAAGCTTCATTTCTATGTTAGATGGTTCCTTGAGTCCCTCAGGAGGAAAGTGCCAACAAAAATACATAACCAACACTTGTTTCCATCCTTTTCAATATCCAGGCACATACAACCTGTGACTTCAAACAAACTTTGGGACCGACTTCAAAGTTGTGTCTGACATTCTCTATCATTTCTCCTTTCAACCAACAGCATCGCACTCTTTTCTGTTGATGAAAATTCCATATGATCAAGGACTTCGGTTCAAAATGTCACTGCTGCATCTCTGATGCATTCTAGCTATACCATTGCCTAGAATTACTTTCTCCATGCTGTACAAAGTCCTAATAACTGAACAGTCCCTCAAGGACTCTGTAAGACAGAGATAATCCAATGCAGAGTGACACAAAGCCTGATATGCCCAGTGTATGGTGAACAGCAACAAGAGCTGTTATTCTGAAAGCACAATATTGCCTGTCACAGATAAGTAGCTAGAAGTACATGCACAATTAGAGAAAACACATGCAATTGTTAGCAATGAAACTTCAATGTTGGAAACATTTTAAGTTTTTGCAGTTTGTAATTTAAAGGATACTGTAGGCTTCCATGAATTACTGCTGCCTGTACACAGTAAGAATGTCATGATGAAAACATTTTCAAAATCAGTGTAAGCAGCTGAAGATGCTATACCCTCTTTGCAGAACTGGCTTCTGTACTTCTGAAACCGTCAATCCATATGCATAGGAATTTATTTCATATATTGAATTGTTATTATCTAATGCTGTTCCCATGTATTTAAAACACTTAAACATTCCAATTAATATCCCCCTCTACATTCTCCCTGCCACTTCCTAAACAGCTGTTCTTTGGTCTACTCACACTACTGAAACGAAGAGCAAGACCATCACCATAAGATTAGAACATTAGAGTTAGAACAGACCTCCCAGGCTCATAAGCAGAGTCCCTCGCTATGGAACACACTGTGTCATATAAATCCCTTTCATAAGCTAAGAGACCACCACCTTAAAAAAAAAAAAAGAAAACAGAAAAAGAAAAAAAATCATGGCTTCCCTCCTAACAATTGTATTTGGTGGAGGGCTATTCCAGAATTTCTTTGCTCAAACAACTAGGTATCTTCCAGTTTATGAATTATATTTATTCAGGGTAAACTAATACCCATCTATTTGGTGTAAGCATGGCCCTTTAGCTAAATAATTCTTTTCTTCCCTGTATTTATGCCTGATATATTTGCAAATTTCACTCACATCTCCTCTTACCCTTTAGTTTGTTAGGGTGAACAAGTCAAGCATTCTTAGTCCAAGGTCATTTGCTGGCTCACTATTCTTCTGAAAGTGTTCTGCACTTGCAGCTGCTCCAGCTTTAGTTTGTCTTTCCTCTTCTCTTTCTTCTTGAACACAATGTTTCAGAATTTGTTTCATCAAGATCTTAATAGCACCAGTTGTTGCTTTTTTTTTTTCCCCCTAAAGTAAAATAGTTCTCCTAATATATCAAAAGGATTGCATTTTGCCCTTTTTGCAGATGCATCACAATAGCAGTTTATAGCTGCACCAGCATACTAAGACCTTCCCTTAGTCACTCATTTCCAGATTAGGAATTCTCAACAGAAAAAAACTAAATTACAACAGGAATAAGAGCAATGAAAGAAAACAAAAAACTAATGACACATCCAGAATCTAATAGCAAAACGTTCTCTCTGTAATGTATCAGTCTGCCTTGGTGTCCTCCAACTTAATTTTGTCAGCAGATTATGCTGAAAATGTTTCCCTACTATTAATGTAAAGGTCATTAATGAAAACATTTAAGAAAATTACTCACAATACTAACCCTCGAGTTAGTATTTCCCTTTGCTTGATATTTCTTCCTTCATTGTCAATAGCTGCATTAGCCAATTCTTTTTCCTCCTCCCTGATAACCTCCATTGCTTCCTGTAACTTCCAATTTAAGACACAATCATGTACAATGTTCTATTGAGGCTAAATAAAGGAGGTCTACCTTATTTTCACCTGGGGAAAACACCTCTACACTATCCTGTATCACATTTACCTCCAAACCTTTACTTTTGCCTCTTCTGTTCAAAGTCTCATGATTGCAGCAGTGGCACACAAAGCTACACAGAATTAAAAAAAAACACTCATCTGAAAAGCGGAAAGGACAAGATCCAAACTGACAATGGAAGGGAAGAGCAAAGACTAAGGATAGAAGCAGAATAAATGACAGTGTTAACTCACCTGTTAGCACTCTACTGGAACACACAAGGTGCTGGTCCTTCAACTGGCAGGGACACATGCCCTGCCATCCTTTCTGCTGCGATCAGAACATCATCAGGAGAAAAGTGACTGGGGCTGGTATCAACTGGGTTTCACCTCTATTTAAAAATACATAAATAAATAAATTACAATGCAATCAGGGTATGTGCGTGGAGTTGTCTACTTTCCCACTGCACAGTAAGAGGAGAATCCAATGCCCATGGGCTTAGTTAGCTTTGGGAAGGAAAGTTGGAGACACTGTCAATGAGGGAGTTATAGGGCGCTCCAATAGGACATTCAGGGGAATGAACCAGTGCTGAGGGTTACATCATGCAGAGTTCATGCCCCATAGATGGAACTGACAAGAAAAAAATATGTGTGTATATAGTAATGTACACACATCCATCCACCCAGGATACAGGACTGCTGTGCAAGCCATAGAGTATACTCACCTCATGGTATAGGAACAACAGCTAATTAAGGGGTACAGGTCTATGGGATCTAGCACTTCCAAAACTGTATGTTTACTTAGTCTAGACTTGTAAGGAAATGCTGCACATGTGCACACATTGCAGGTGCATACCTATCAGGCAAAGAATAAGTAGCACATTTAGCTTCTAGAATCATAGAATCATTAAGGTTGGAAAAGACCTTTAAGATAATCAAGTCCAACCATCAACCCAAAACCACCATGCTCCCTGAACCATGTCCCAAAGTTCCATGTCTACACATTTTGGGAACACCTCCAGTGATGATGACTCCACCACTTCCCTGGGTAGCCTGTTCCAATGCTTGACCACTCTCTCAGTAAAGACATTTTTCCTAATATCCAATCTAAACCTCCCCTGGTGCAACTCGAGGCCATTTCCTCTCATCCTATCGCTGGTTACTTGGGAGAAGAGACCAACACCCTCGTTGCCACAACCGCCTTTCAGGGTCTCCCCTCAGCCTGCTCTTCTCCCAACTGAAACAACCCCAGTTCCCTCAGCTGCTCCTCATAAGACTTGTGCTCCAGACTCTTCACAGCTTCGCTACCCTTCTGTGGACACTCTCGAGCACCTCAACGTTCTTCTTGTAGTGAGGGGCCCAAAACTGAACACAGGATTCAAGGTGCAGCCTCACCAGTGCCGAGTACAGGGGCACAATCACTTCCCTACTCCTGCTGGCCACACTATTTCTGATACAGGCCAGGACGCTGTTGGCCACCTTGGCCACCTGTGGGCACACTGCTGTCCCATATTCAGCCAGCTATCAACCAGCACCCCCAGGTCCTCTCCTGCCCAGCGGCTCTCCAGCCATTCCTCCCCAAGCCTGTAGTGTTGCATGGGGTTGTTGTGACCCAAGTGCAGGACCCGGCACTTGGCCTTGTTAAACCTCAGACAGTTGACCTCTGCCCATTGATCCAGCCTTTCCAGATGCCTCTGCAGAGCCCTCCTACCCTCCAGCAGATCAACATTCCCACCCAACTTGGTGTCATCTGCAAACTTACTGAGGAAACACTCAATCACCTCATCGAGATCATGTTTCTGAAACAGCTGACCAAATTACTTGGACTTACTACAAAACTTGACAGAGGCTGCCACATACATGTGTGACACACAGTGACAGAGGCTGCCACATAGTGAGCAAAAGGACAGAGCATGGGCTTAATCTTTAGTAAAATCAGAAAATCTAGGCAGTAATGACGTAATTCCAATGGCCCAATGCAAATGAAGCTTAATGCTCTTTTGACTTTATTTTATTTCTAAGTTACCAGAGGGTGAAATGTCCACAGCACGAACATATTCATTTTGCTTACAGACCTAGTAACTTGAAAAGAAGGAATTACATCCAAGTAATTATATTAAAGCACTATTAACATTACAGTCATCCACTCCAGAATTAAGAACACTCAGAATGCTGAGGAGAGGGATCGGGAGAATTCTACAGTATGGGAAACATGTATGTGTGTGTGTGTATATACATATAAATATATGCACAAACACAGAAATACAGAGAGGTTTTTTTAATTTATCTCTAGCACTTACCCCTATAATTAAACATCTGTAAATTCAAGATTGTGCAGGTATTGTTGCATAGATGTTTCTTAGCATAAAGTTTGATTTGGAACCTTAAACATTCTTTAGACATACAAGATATTTGTTGTAGAAGGCACAAGTTATGGGTCTGTAGAACTATGCCAGTCCTTGTGGACTGGCAACTAGGAGAAGAATGTTGCATGTTTTGCTCTGTCAACTCTAACAGGAATCTCAGTTCTCAGCATATTCTAATTTCCCTTTATGGGAAGAGAAGAAAAAAGTCAACTCAATGTACTGCAAGGGGAACTGCCTTTCATGCTATAGATATTTAGTATGAAGAATATGGTAGTCAAAATAAATGTTTCTCAAAGAAACTAACAAAAATTTAAAGCCATCAGTCCTGAGCAAACAGATGAAGAAATGTCCAAGAGTTTGCTTACCACAATTGGAGTATTAACACTGGAGAACAGTCACCAACTGAAAGTCTGTCAAAAGGTGACAGTAGTTATGAGAGGAATGTCTGATCAGAAGATACACCAAGTAAAATGATATTTCTCAGATCAGTGGTGTAACAAAGAGAGGGGAGAGATCTGTGGACTGGTATTCCACTAGCACAAAAATATGGAAGTGTCTCTTTCCTCTTCATGTTACCTGGGGCCTCCCCATGCTGTTCTCTACTTCTTCCTTGTCACAGATGGCCAGAGACATATCCTGGCCCACAACACTGTCTCTGAGCTTCACACAATCTGAGCAACTGGTAAAGTCATGAGTTATATGAATACGTATGATACAAGAGTCAATCACTTAAATTGCCTTACATTTAAGAAGTCTCAAGCATCTTTCCGTTTGTGGAAAGGAAACTGGTGAAATTTAAACTAGACCAAACAGAAAATAACTGCTTAAGTTTCATCACAGCTTATTCTGCCTGGTTATTTTCTCTGCAACTTCATGAGTTTAAGCTATGACTCAGTCTAACTTGGCTGTACAAGTGAGTAAGGATAATACTTAACCCTTCCCTGAGCAGCTCTAATATTAAACAGTACAGACTATAATACAATCACAGCAGCAAATGAAGTTTATTATATAATTTTTAAGATGTGGTGGTTGTATTTCTTTTTTAGTTAAAAATGGGGCTAGCAAAATTCCAAGTAAACCAGAAAACACTGGTCTGAAAATTGTTCTGATAAGAAATAGACAGAAATGTCTTACATTCTATAAATACTTAGATCAGAGAACTGAAATATTTAGAGAGGACTGGTCTGGCAAGATTACAGTATAGATTCAGAGAGTTCTGAAACTTGACACTTTGCACTTGAATAAGTGTCCAGCTGATCCTTTGACTAATCATCAGATGCATTATGAACTTTAATGTAAATAGCTTAGGAGCTGAAACTACATGATGGTTTCAGATTCTTTCAAGCTGAATTAAGCTCTACCTTAATGTAAGCTACTATACTTAATCACAATTCCTTTTGAGTGGAGCTTGAATAAGATTTTTCTAAACATTTAGGACTTGCAAAGCCCTTACTAATGCTTAAATCCTAGTATCTGCTATTGGAAAAACACATGCTGTTAGTCACACCGATATCCTTCCATAAAGGGTTTGAGATGTGACTGAAAGCAGACCATCCTTCCCCAAGGGTAACGTAAAGAATAAAATGCAGAATTAAAACCAGCTCATATAAGAGTGCATAAAGAACACATTAACAATAGGATATAAACAAAGTTCTGTGATGCTTTGGAGCAGGCTGGATCCAAATCCAACTGCAACTCTTCAGGGTAAGACTTAAAATGCCCAGGGCAGTGGATCTTACTTCAAATTTTGTATCATTGTTAGCATGTCACAAAATCTGCAATTTTGTCAGCACCTGAGCAAAGCATATTATGGGGCTTCAAGGCCTGTGACAATTTTCCCCAAGCTATTTCTATTAGAGCTCTTTTCCCCTCAAACCAGTTCAGCAGCTCTCTGCTGGGGACAGGGAGAAGGAGAGGGAGATACTTTATACTAGACAAGGTTTCTCTTTTTATGTCCTCTCTCCGTTCCCTGTATTTTTTCCTCTCCTTTTCTTTACCTAAACTGAAAGTTTGACAGATGACAACACTAGAGTGGGAACCTATCTTCAGGACAGTTGACAGATAATATCTTAAATCAGTATTACCACTAATTAGTTTCCTGAAGATCATGTTTACTACACCTTCACAATAAAAGGGAAAAAATTCCCTTCAGTCCAAAGCTAAGGAATCAGATTTTCCATAAACTACTTTCCATGGCAAGCAAAAATTGTCTAAAACAAACATTTAATAAGAGGACTCATGATCCTCTGCTACATTCACAAGACTAAAAGCTTAGATTAAAGGACAGCAGAATCCCAGATGACAGCCACAGGAACTTCTCATGGAGCCAACAAGGCTATTAGCGGACACTAATATCACATTAGGTCAATGGACACATAAGAATTAAATACTACTTTTAAATAAATGGAACTCAGTTTTTCACCTGTATGAGCTATTTAAGAATCATTCATGAGTTTTCTAATGTATAAATATTACATAAAGAAATGTAATCAAATGTTCTTTGCTGTTTACTTAAGGAAAAACAAAGTAAGAGAAAATTTCCAATTCACTGTCATGTAATTAATTATCTCATAGAAGTGCAATTAGCTGCCTGTTGATCCAGTACCATTATTTAACCTTCATCAATAAACACAGACAGTGGATTAAAAAGTTGAAATTCTGATGGAATATGTATTTTCTATCAAGAGTTATAACCTCTGAGCAGCAACTGGCAAACTAATAATCTTTTTCACCAACACTGAAAATAAATTCAGCCAAGGATGGTAACCGGCCAACCATGAAATTGTGCACTTAAGCAGACTTCACACTGACAACAGAAATGCCAGATGAAATTTATAGAGGCCTGCTAGTATCACATCTGCCAAGTCTTATTCTCCAGAATCTTCTTACCCAAAATCCACTTGTAATGAAAGCAGCAGTCTAACCATTCGCTGTATCAATGTCAGTTTTCAGCGTCATACTGATCAAATTCTTGTTCCCTGACGTTTAAACATCAGAAATTATTCCCTTCATTCCAAACTTTTAAAAGGAAGGTGGCAGCTAACATTATGTGTGAATGTCAGGAACAAAATAACTACCTCAGGAACTACTGTACCTTATCAGTATTTTGGGGATTTGTGAAAAAAACAGAGTATGCTATAAAACAACATTATATTCAAGGCTAAACCATGAGAGAAAATTTGTTTTATAAAAAGAAAAAAGTATTCCTATGTATATTAATACATTTATATAATTAGCAAATACTACTCAGAAGATCGGAAAGTATGTTGGTTATAGGAAAAGGTTTAATTCTTTTTCCTTTCAGAAAAATGGTGATTGATAGTATTGAATTTATTTTGTAAGTTTGCAGTTCTCATTTTAGCATTTGCTTGGAAAGTGGGAAGCGTTCATATGACTACTGGAAAAAAATGCTGAAGTTGTATCTATTTCATTAATCTGAAATAACAGCAAGAAAATTCTCAATGCTCTGAAAATTACTGTTTCTTCAATCCATTTATAATAGTGGATTTACACAAGATATGGAACGCTACATCTTAAAGTAAACACAAGCCTAACACAAAGTTTTGTAAGACAAATATAATGCAGGTGATGCGAGAGCATTTTAAGATAAAAAAGCCACAAACAGATCTGTTACAGGAAACAAATACATACCGAACAAGGTCTTCTCCCTTCATTCTTCCCACCCCAACAACATTTAACACTTGTAAAAATAGCCAGTTTCACTTACATGTAATTACAATTTTCCTCAAGAACAATCTTTTCCCACCTAAATTCGCTAGTCACAAATCTAACTACCTGTACTGTATGCACAACACTGATGACAGCAAAGCACAGATTTATATACCTACAAATCTCTAACTTGTAGCATCTCATGTGGGCAATTGCTATGACAGTAGAGTCTCATGCAAGCCAGAGAGACTATTCACAGACAGCAATGCGCCATTTCCCTCAGTCACCTACCAGTAAATACGTACGTACATTCATGCGCGTGCACACACACACACTTTATCAACTGCCAGAGCAAGGTCACAAAAAAGGAAAACACTGTTCTGAAAACGTGACCCACTGCACCAGATCAAGAAAAATGACCAACAAGTTCTATTCTTTTAGATTTATTTTATGCTGCTTTATATCACCAGAGACCCAATCCATTTTAAAATTATGTTTTATAAAGCAAATTTAGTAAGGACCAGTTTTCAGCTCCAACAAACTCCATAGTGTGCCTCTCAGTGGAAGTTTTCCTACTGTACCTTATGTACCTTAGTTGCCACCTATGTACATAAAGATCCAAGTTAAAATCTAAGCTCTAGACAAAAAAGGGAAGGACAGGAACTAGGATGTAACTCCTTAGGTTTTCATCATAGTCAGAAGCAGCTTGGGTCACAGTCCAGGATTAATTATTCCTTCAGGAGAAACTCCATATCCATTTGCATGCTGGGCAGGTAGAAAACCAGGCAAAATTGCCCTTGGTACTCTGCCCAGTTCAGTAAAACAAACTTTTTGTTTAGCTTTTTAATTTGACAATTAAAAACCATTATAATGAACTTCAAATTCTTTTGCTGTTGCACATGACTAGGAAAGTCCAGCCTACTCGCCGAAATACCATTACCCCTGCAGAGTCTATACACAACCTGAACGTTTCCTGTAACCCCTTGCTGTTGGCTACAGGTAGCTATCTCATTTAGAGTGTGACAGCTCGGTTCCCTGACCCAACAGCTGTTAAATTTACTTCATTTCCCCAGCAGATTTTGCTATGCTGCCAGGTGAATTAAGTGTGGGGAGTAATGTGAAGCCTTCTCTCTGTCGGGCCCAGCTGATTTGCAGGGAAGTCAGGATTAAGTCTCATATGGATTGCACAGTAATCCACCCCGTGAATAGTGTGGGTACCCCTTGCAACACTCATGCCCCCTTAACGAGCCAAAGGCAGGGCAGGCACCGTGACCTCACTCCAAGGATGCTACTAAGCAACAATCTCTGCTAGTCTTAAAAACGGCTTTCAGTATGCAAATCTTCATGGTAAATTTTAATAAACCTATTAACCATATGTCAACACCCCCAGAAAAGTATACAAACTGTGTTAAACTGGCTCTTAGCACATTCTTAGCAGTGTAGACAGGAGCTACCTGGCACAGCAAGAGCTAGATGGCAAACAGAACGTTATTTTCAAGAAGGGATGTCATTACAGTTGCATAACCCTCTGCAGCTGATCACAATACTGATGTTTGGTTTTTCTATGGCCTCATTCAAACATCTGTAACAGCAAAAACCATTTTCAATGACATTCTATACCAATCTAAGATAAGAGAAAGAAAATATTAATAACCTATCTATATCAGACCTGCCAGTTATACTGTTATTTTTAAGAGTTTCCATTTACACATTCATGTAAATGGGACACTGCAACCAGCAAAGTGATACTGATGTAAATGAGGCAGCCATCCAGGCAGTAAGTAGTCATTATAATTTCTATTATTAGTCACTAATAGAATTCACAGTCTAGAAATGCAAAGATTATCTTTAATTCTTCTAATTCTTTCACCTCCCCAGAACCTTTAGTTGAGGGTGTATTTCTCATTTTTCTTGGCACAGACCTGTGCAGTCCATCTCTGGCTATCAGAACAACTCTCCAATTTTATTAAGTAAGAGAATGAGCTGCCAGATTCCCAAGGGACCAGTAATTCACATCACAATTTCCTGCTAATTAGCATGTGTTCACACCATTAAAATGCTACTAATTAAATTTGTGGGTCTACTTGGGAAAAAAAAATCAAAACCCCCAAAAAAATCCTGCACAGCCCAAGGCACCCATAGTTTCAAGTAAAAAGTCAGAAATACTGATGTTTGCAAAATGTATATTAAACCAGACAGTTATATTTCCATAGCTATGGAGAGTCCTTTCTTTCTCTCATACATAGTAATATATTCGCCCATAAAGAAAGCAAATAAAAAACCCCAAGCACTTTCCGTTAATTTAGCATATATTTACTAAGATATGTAGTTCAAATAATGATAATTTCTACATTTAAAGTATTATTAAAACAGAACTGGAATACTAAATATATAAAAAATAAGCAGATATGGTTAACTTACATTACATATTCTTTTGTGTTTGGATTTTATAAATTTGACCAGCACAGCTATTGATTTCTGGGAACAACATACCCATGACAGTGCTATCACTATTTTACAAGAGAATTCCTGAAATTTCATTATATATAACATTTATTATAGGAAGACAATATCTTCAAAGTAGCTGGCTTCCTATAACATCACACATTTGTTTACTTTATAGCAAATTGTGCTTTTACAACCATTACTGTTTAGACACCACTAACTTTCTTAATTATCTGTGTCCCTTGAGAAATTCAGTGTCCAAAGTTTTCAAAACTGAAGTTTGGAAAAAAAAAAAATTGAATTTTTTTTGTATTTTTTGAAGCAAAGCTCCAATTAAGTTCTATATAGTGCTAAGTACTCAGAGAAAAAAAAAAGTATTTTGTCTCCAACCTGATGCCTAAATTTCAAGGATACTTGTTATCCGTGTTTTAAAAAGGATGAAGAGAGAAAGAAGAACTACCTCACTTCACAAGAGTATTGTGAAAACTAAAATAAACCTTCAGTCTCAGATTAACAAGATAAAGGGGGGAAAAATTATGCATGAAAGGGAATTAATATAGTTCCTATATCAGATCCGAGTTGTGTAAAGATCATCTGTGGCCATTCCTTGAGCAATAAGTATACTCCACGTTCACTAATTTAAAACTGCCCACCCTGTGTATTGAATAAAGAATAGACTATTCCAAAACTAGTATGTCATCATGCAGTTAAAAGCTTCTTATAATCTTCAGAAAAGTTAAGGTTATAGAAGTTACAGTTATTAAACATTTATATGCATTCCCTTTGACAGTGTATATAAACCTCCAATATTCCAGAACATAAAGATTTCTAGGTATTTTTCAAAATACAGCATCCTGCTGTATACCAAATATCACAGAGGTCAATGAGAAATTTTTCGTCACAAAGCCTTAACATGACTGAACTGTCAAATCAGCCTGCGAAATGTTAGTGGAAAAACATGTTGAACCTTAGATGTATTAGGAACAGTGTGTGGAGTCCTGAACAAGGTGGTTCCATAATCCAGGATTAAGGATTAACAAATACCTTCAGAACACTTTTAACTCTAACCAGTTAAACTAGTAGGAAATTTTAAATATTTGAAGAAAAATCTAAAACAGAGAGTCAAGGTATGAAGAGAAAGAAAAAACGTTAAAAAATCAGGTTTATTATACTTTTTCCAATACCAGAGTCACTTTCCACTGGCATCTCGATCACTTCCTGCAGACACGTAACTGATCCACAAGGCCCCAGATTAATCTGTACATATATTTAGGTCTTGGATTGCATTTCCATTCCTATCCATGAGATGTTTTTCATTTATTTATTTTTATATTCTGTGTCTTGGAAGGTCTCAGAAATCCTATTCAGATTCATAACTCTCCAAAGTTTATCCATTTTTTACTTAATGCGGACATCAGTTTTGACACTTCCTGCATTATATTCTTAAGTCTCACCATGTCTTCAGAAATACAAATGTCCTACTGGCATTTCAAACACCATGTCCTGCACTTGATTAGGTGATTAGTACATCAACCTCTCATTGCCGAGGGAAGAGGGGAAGATGACAATTGTTTTTCTCTGATGTGATCAGGCAGTGATCAGAAACCTTCTGAACGTATCTAATTGCTGCCAATTGATCTGGTGTCCTATTTGCAGCTACAGCAGGGATTGGTGCTTCAGAAAAAAACACAAGGCATCTTCAAGATTCATCCAACATCCAGATGTCCTTGTTTGCAGCTGGGGAGTCTTTCTGACCCCCCCAAAGGCCAGTGTCTGAATCCCTGAGGCACATGTTTGATTTCCTTTACCATCTTCCTACAGAGCTATGTGTTAACATCGTAGAATAAAAATGGAGATTAACGTGCTGTTGCTGGTGTGTAAGCATAAAGGGAAGCATGAAGTGAAAGCAGAATGAGTTTATACATCATACCGAGAAAGATTATACATCCTTAATCACCTTGAACAGCACAACACTGAAATAACATGAAATTCAAATTTGATACAGAGTAGAGCCATAATTTGCTCTGTAAGAGCATAAGAATGTACTTTGTGCAGCACCACAAACACCCTTTTATATCAAGATGGGTTCAAGCAACTCTATTTTGGTTCTCTAAATATTGTTGGGAGAAGGCAGTTTTTCTAGAAACTCTAATGAAACTATGTAGTATTTTGCTCTAATCCTTTTTTCCAAACTACTGTGCAGAAAGAATCTGGGATGCTGTGTTCTGAAAAACTGCAGGAAAAAATTCTATTAACTTTGGCAGACTGAACCTTGCTGTTGATATAACTAAGTTTCTGCCCTATTCAGCCTGATTTTAATAGCAGGTCAATTTAATTAGCAGCAATAGGAAAGGCAAAAATAAATAGCTGACACTATCTCAACTGGGACACACCAGTTACATCACACCTTGCAGTGACAATCTTTCTGATTTTTACCTGAGTTACAAAGATAAGACGTTAGTATCTGGCATCTACCCCAGTACATTATATGTAATCCACCCAAATTTCATAATTTGCTTTCAAATTTAGAATGTCACATGCAGTTAAAGAAATTTTAGGTTGTTAAATTTGCTGACATTAGTTACAAGCTGTATTAATAAAGGTAAAAAATATGCCAGAAACAAGATGGTGGAGAGTGGAAGAACTATGACATGGGAGATAAAAGTATAAAAAAGGCAAAAGCAGAAAAGTTGCATTTTGAGTTCTATGAAAGTATCATGCTTTCAATATATTTTAAAAATAAAAAAAAAAGTAAAAATCATTTCAGTGACTACCAAGTTAAGCTAGTTCAAATAAAACCAAAATGAAAACGTCTGACATCAGTTCTCTGTAATGACAAGGATATTGATTAAAAAAAAAAAAAGCAAGAGATTACTCTCTTGAAGTAGCCAAAGCAATATTTTGAAAAAATATGTAGTCAAATCCACTAATTTAAGAAATAACTGGAGTGGAATGCTTGCACTAGACAAAAATAATGGCACAAGAAGAAGCAGAGTTGAGATTAAAATGTTCAGAACTTCCATCCAGAGGGAATTCATGACGTTCATTTTTCTGCTCAGTATGCTTGAAACTTGCAGTTACCTACAGTTTTAGCTTCTTGCAGTACTTGCCTAAAAATTGTGTGAAAGTGTTTTGAGATTACAAGCTTCTGAACTGTTTGTTTACATCTTCAAGTACACATATATGTGTATACCGCACGTATTTCCATATAAACTGCACTGTTTTACATTGTTAAAAAAAAATAATTAAATTTACCAGATGGAGACAGATTACATACTGGATTTCTGTCAGTGAATGAGTCTACAGGTCTGGGAACTACAGCCTGCAATATATTGGAAGGGGTCTTAAGTAGAATTTGCCATTCAGCAATACAACAATTATTCCAATATGAGAGAGATTTTCCTGTCTTCACTCCTGATCTCTAGTTCTGAACGAAACCGATACATTTTTCTGCTTGCTCCTATACTTCTAATCCTGATTCTTATCGCATCTTTCTTTTCTTCAACACTAGTAACAGAGAACAGTCCAGCATGGAAGTCCTTTTATGAAATAAAATTACAGTGCAAACTCCAGAACAGAAGAGAGCCTAACCTCTGGCTGTAAGAAGTTACAACATATAATAAACTTTCCTCTTCCCAGGTGTAAGCACTCATCTGTGATGTGGGAACACCAAAGAATAAATCTGACTGTAGAGCAAGAAAACCTTGCATCATGCAAACACCCTATAATCACACGGCAATACTGAACAAACCTAATCAAGATCAGGAACGTAAAGCTCAGTGGAGCAAAATAGGTGCGGCATGTGATGGGAAACAAGAAAGGCTCCTACGAAAACACAAAACAAGACCAAGGAAAACCTGTTTGCTGCTAATCAAGGGAGGAGACCAAGTAATGGAAGAAGAGAAGGGACAGGCTTTAGTACTCAATTTCCTCTTGCCTTCACCTTTACAGGTGAGATTGCTCTCAGTACACTTCTTACTGTACTTAACGGCAGTCTTGGGAGTCTGGGGGAGTGAAGCATTACCCACAAGAGAAAATCACGGCAGAGAGGGGGACAATCACTTGATTAGACTGGAAATACTAAGTCCATAGGACTGCGTGGGACTCAAGGGCATTGCGAAACAACATTGCTTTGAGGCTGTTATCATCTTTGAAAGATTGTACCTTTCTGGTACTACTACTATTACTGCTAAAAAAGGTAGTTTGTTTTCAAAGGGGGAGGGAAAAGGAAGCACTAAGAGTGAAAGCCGAGTCCAAAGATTTCCTGTGTGAGGTCAGACCAAGTATTTAGTATCTCTTGAATGTGCTTCCCACTGCCTACTGGTAGCACACCACCGCTAGTCTTGATGATTGACAGAAAGCATTGCCATAATACAAAAATAAAGCACTGTGGAGATCAGTGTTCACCAGCAACAAAGGGTAGCCTTTATTCTGTGAAACAACCCTAATATAATCACAAAGTGTTTCCTCAACACTCCCCTGCTGTCACAGCACTGAGAGAGCAGCAGCACAGAAAGCTGTGGAACAAGAAAACATTTACATGATAGTAAAAGAAAGCCAAAGATTTCCTAACAAGTGGAATAAATCCCACAGGGAAATAAGAATACCTAATTCTTACAACCTATATAGGAAATTTCCACAAATTTAGGGAGTACTAGGGGCTGAGCAAATAGACAATCTCCCAATAACTTACACATTCAAAATGTCTTCTATCTTTTAGATAAGCCACCACATCTGAAGTTCTGACAAAAACTGGAACATCTACAGTACTGCCTTGGTTACTGAAACTAGAGTTCATTTACTTCTTTTCAAATGAGGAATGTAATATACATAATTTAGTTAATACACAAAGTACTGCATTAGAGATGGAACTGTGCTGCACATTAAGGTACTTCAAAGCTGCGTCAACGGCGGGGGTGGCGGGGAGTACAATGCTCTTAAGCGAGATGGGGTGGTGAGCAGAAGAATAAAATGCCAGAAATAGAAGGCATCAATACTGTTAAATTATAAACAAACAGACAAGGCTTAGAAATAATATGCTAATAAAGACCTGCTGCTTTAATGCAGACACAGGAGAAAAAAAAAGCTTTTTAGAGAAAAAAAGAACTTGGCAGCCATCCATATATTACGCACATCATTGCACAGTGTTAAAGACCACATCAACGTGGTATATATATATTCAATTATTACAAAGATCAGATTCTTGTCACCTTAAATAAAGCATCATTATTATATATTGGCTAGTGATTTCTACAAATTTTGAAACATTTCTCAAAAGTTTATGTATCTTTGATTGCTGTGTGACCTGACTGTGTGAAACAGTCATGTAACTATCGTGTAAAATAGTTGTGTTTGAAAGGAAAGCTTTGAAAAACTAAAACACAGAAACAACAATCTTGCGTTACCCTAAAGGGATTTTTAAAGTCATCCCCGTTTAACACTGAGACGTACTTCATACAAAGTGTTATTTCACATATTTTAAAAAATCCTGTCTTGCATGTTTGAGAACTAAGGTAAAAGAAAAAACCAGAAGAATTTGTGTATTTTCATATGCCAAATATGTATTTTCATATTCTAGACTGTACATACAAGTATTTCTGATAGAATGCATTAGGCCTAGTCACGTATTAACTGGCAATGCAGTATTCAGGACTTTGATTCCATTTTCTTCTATTCACACAACTACAGAAGCTTCATTTAACTATTATGATAAGAGACATATATATATTATGTACCAGAATCCATTCACCCTTTTATGCAATGTTTTCCTGGCCTGTACTAGCCCATATCAATTTATGTCTGTTACCAATTTCACACTTCTGACAATTCCATTTGATCAATTAGGGTTCAAACTCAACTTAGGTTGCCTAATTGTGAACAGCTTGAATAAAGTTCCAAAAATTAATAATTACACAAAGCAGGTAATTCACAAGAAGATACAAAGATGCTTTTTCTTAGTAACTCCAGTAGAGTAAAAAAGAGCAGTGAATGTTTCTTACCTAAACTTCAACATGGCTTTCAAAGCAGTGTTCCACAGTAGCCTCATAGCCGTGTCACAGAAATAGACTGGATGGACGGGCTACAAAGCATAGGAGAGGCTTGCTGGATCAACAGCCAGTGACTGAGTCAAACGGACAATCAGATTTTCCTCAGAGTCAATATTGGGGCTTATACTGTTTAATTCCTGTACCAGTGACCTGGCCAAAGGGATGATAAGCCCTCACTAGGTTTGTAGATGGTATCAAATTAGGGGAGCAGTCGGTAGACTGGAGGGGAGAGCAGCTCTTCAGAAGGGTGTGGATACACTGGGAGAATGGACCAAGAGAAATCTTACAGACTTCCAGACATAGATATAACATCCTGCATGTGGGAGAGAGTAACCTTTTGCAACACTTCAGACTGCAAAAAAAGACTTGGGGGTCATGGTAAAGAAGCTGAGGAAGGTGCCTTTCCAGTGATGAAAAGTAAATGCACACCAGGTTTCATTTGCTGGATGATAGGCTGCCCAGGGAAGTGGTAGAGTCACCACCACTGGACATGTTCAAAAGACATGTAGATGTGGCACTTCAAGACATGGTTTGGTGGGCATGGTGGTGTTGAGTTGACTTGATGATCTTAGAGGTCTTTTCCAACCTTAATGATTCTGTGATAGCCACCAGGTCACAGGAAGTGGTACTTTTCATTTATTTAGCCTTTTAGGAATGAATGCCCCTTTCCACCCTTTCAAGAGACATGCCAGCTAAAAGTAGAGAGTTCAGAAGACATATCAAGCTGACTGGGAGCTGTAGTACCTGACACAAAGACAGGCTAAGGCTACGTGGTTTGTTTAGCTTCAAACGCAGAAGCTAAAGGAGAAAACCAACTGCAGACTTCTACTGCCTACTAAGTGTGGGGCTGGGTGTGGAGAAGAGGATGACAGAGAAGACAGAGCTTAGCTATTCTAAAAGTGCACAGCAAAAGGAAAAAAAAGTCTACCATCATAAATTGCAGCAGGGGAAATTAAAACTACATACAAGGAGGAAAAAAAAACCAAAACCAATTCCACTGAAGGAGTGGTCAAACACTTGGTCAGGTGTCCAGAAATACTGTGGAATTCTCATTCTTGGTGATACTCAAAAACCTGACCACACAGTGCCACCATTTCAGTTGCATCCAAGTTCACAGTTTGTCCTGCTTAGAGGAGGAGCAGGCTGGACCACCAAACAACCCTTCAAACCCAATTTATTCTTCGATCCTATGATTACATTCTACCTTGCATAGTTTATCAGTGCATTCTTCAAAGTATCAGTGTCAGATCGCAGAACTCTTCCTAAGACTTATTGGTTAGTTCTACCTTTATTCCTATCTCAGTCTGTAGAGATCAGGGGGACTTTTGACTAGTTCCTGACTTAAAGTTCCAGTCCATCACACATTTATCTTGAAAAAAATAAAGTTGTTAAAAAATTAATTTTATTCATTTTTTAAAATCAGGATGAGCAAACTGAAATAAAATAACAAGCTACATGTTACAGAGAATATTAAAAATCATATGAATTACGAACGCGTGCAAAGCAAATACGGAAACCTTTAGACCAGATGTTAACTAACATTTGAAAACCAAATGAAGCGAGTTTGGAAAATAATGCACCAGATGGATGAAATATGTATACCCAGGGACTGTTTCTTTATCTGCCATTCCAGCTTACTTTAAGACATGCACATATCACCACTGAAGAAAACTGCTTTACGCTATGTAACATCTTGAGATAATGCACTATTCTTTGTGTCCTAGTCATTTTTTTTCCTTCATTGTAGGAAGGAGAAGAGTAGTAATAGAAGAAAACACTAGAAGCATCTTTACCTAGAATATGAAGTGTCTGTTTATGACCAATTATTACGTATATTACATAATCATCTATGTATATAGGGGTCCTTACAAATGAAACTAACAGTTTATATATATAGTTTCTGTTTAACATTAATCATTTCCTTCATTTGGGATATTTTGGATGTGCAGACCTATACAGAAATCAATTTAATTGGCAAGTATTTAGGATATGTCAGGCAGCTTTGCCAGTACATGATTAAATATAAAATGCATATGCTGAAAATGGTGCTGTCAAACAATGTTTTTAACCAGAACCTGACAGAAAGTTATACCAATATGAAACGTGCTAATAGACTGATAAGAAACAAAGATATTTCAAATTAGTTCATTAACAGGACAAACAGGAAGATATTTTGGGTTTAGTTTTCTCAGAATGCCTCAGAAATTGACAAAGATATACTAGCCTACACACAGAAATTAATTTTCTACATATGAAAGCTATGCATGGTCCTCAGTTGCTGCAAATCCATCTAGCTTGTGAAGTGATTTACAACACCTTAGGATACTGCCTGGTTTTCGTGTGCATTAAGTGCTTTAGACCAAAGTTTTTCAACATTAAGTTTAGCAAATGCTGGCATATGCTAATAAATGTTACTCACGTGCATATATTGTTTAATCCTAAGTAAGCTTCAAGACCCAGTCAAATTATTCATTATTTGGCTTCTACTGTTATGAGGCAAAAAATGCTTTCAGAGATATAAACTTCATGATAAAAACTACAGAAAACAGTGTGATACAGACATCAAATACTAATGTACTTTCTCTCAGCATTTTGTTAAACTAAGAATGAATTCCTTTGTTGTCAGTATAGATTTTAATGTTGCAGTGAGAGGAAATTAGTACCCAAGGTATAGAGATTAAAAAAAGCATGTTTTTCCTTGTTTCGTGTTATGACTGTAACGACTTTGCATAATCACTGCAGCAAGTTGTGAAAGAGGCAGAAAATGAATAAAACCTGCCAACTGCATAGAGGATGAAATCATTGCTGCAAATTTTCAACTGTGCCACATTTTGCTATTCACTGCACGCTACACAAACAGATGATGTTCAGTTCTGATGCAGGCAGAAAATAAAGGCCTTCCAAGTCCAGATGTCTTAACACCGAGGAAAAGATAAAAGTTGAATTTTAAAGTTAATATTTTTGTTTCTAAAATATTTTTATTTTAATTTCTCGCCCCTAAAGGCACTTTGCTTTCCTGTTTTCTTTAAAGCAACTAGATGGTTGAAACTTGTGGAACAAGAGTTATTTGCACATTTCAATTTTCAGTCTCTACCATTTTTGGTAGAAAAGGCAATATTGTTACTTAAGAATAAAATAGTCAATTCCTCATACAAAAATAGCATCACTGAAAGAAAGGTAGCCAAGAACCAGGCAGTTAAATTAATTTCTCCTCTCCTCAAAGAGTGCAACTCCTTGTTTAAGGAATAATGAAGGAAGGTTTCCTTGCCCAAGCTACCTGTGACACAGTTCAGCAAAAGCTAGTACAGCAATAACATGGAGCTGTAAGAAGCTGTTTTCTGAACTACTCTAAAATCCACAGCAACTCTGTCAGTAGTGCCAAAGTCACATACCACTAGCATAATAATCAGATCAGTGTGAGACCCTCTGTGTAGCCATAGCTGCAGTGCGCAGGGAGTTAAGTGATTTACACCATCTTTAAAAAACACCTAGGCAAGCAGCAGCTTGAACTGAGCCCTGCTTCATTCCTAGATTCAGAACTATCTGTGCTTTGGAAACAAGCAACCCTGTTAGGAATTGTCAGAGCTGTATTTGGTTTTTGTATTTGTATATTTGTGTATTTGTATTTGATTCATCTTGGTCTGACAATTTTGATGAAAAATACATACCAATTGTGCAACAACTATACAAAGTTAGACTTAGGAAAGGAGAAAGGGGAAAAAAACAATGTAGCTATGACCACATCATGTTTTGGACACAAGCTCTGTCCCCCTAGAACCATTCTCTATTTTAAACTGGCTTCACAGTCATGCGGATAGAGGTCAAATCCATCCTCGGCTATACATGCTTAACGCAAGCTTCCAGGCACTACAGAGAGTCCAACTCGGGTCCGTGATATCCTTTCACATAAAAACAAGTGCTCACTTATTGTAGTTGTGCATGACTGATGTGCGTCCCCAACCACATCTTCCATCACATGATGCTTGTTTTCATGTCACTCAGCAAATACAAGACAGTAAGTCAGCTATGCCCTTTCCTGAACAGCCTGATACAAAGTTTTGCAGAGTAATATGGGAGCTGCAGTCAGCCGGGCAGAGGCATCTGGCCTGCTGTAACAGGGGGGAGATAGTCTAAAGCTCACTGTACTGCTCCATTTCCAGTCCCAGGCTGCAGAAGTCGGTCTAAACTAAGTCTGTGTCACCAGCTGCTATTAAGGTCCTTTGTGAGCTCCAAGCTCTCTCTGCACTGTGGAAAGGAACTGGAAGAAAAGGGAAGGTGGATTTATATAGAAACACAGAAACTATTCCATACACATGCTTGTTAAAAATTAGCTTTTGTCCTGTTCATTCTCTCAGAATTTAGCAGTGTCCCTATGAAAAGTTTCTGCCCCTGTGCCCCTTGCCTATCTTCTTCTGATGAAGCAATGCCCAGAGGTCTCACTACAGACTTTCATCACAACAAGGAACAACGCTAGTGAAAATCTAATCATAAAGCAGTACAAAAGTAAGCCTCAAGGGGGATGTGACATTACCTTTAGAAACATCAGAGGATATAGGCCAAAGAGGTCAGTGTAATGTTAACTGTGCCCCACTGAAACACCACCTTCCTTCCAGTAAGGCAGTAAAACACCACCCTCAAAAAAACCCCAACCAAAACCAAAAATAATAAAAAACAACAACAACAAAAACCCAAACCCAACACTCTTCCCCCCTCAAATTATTCACATTCCACATATTCTGAACTTAATGCTATAGAATTTAATTGATCGCAGATTCAGGCTGGAGGGCCTCAGGAGGTTTCTAGTCCAACCTCCCACCCAAAGCAGGGTCAGGTCTGAGGACAGAGCAGATTGCTCAGGGCTATGTCCAGTCTAGTCTTGTTAACCTTAAAGAATGGAGACTGCACAGCCTCTCCCACTCCTTGACTGTGCTCAGGGTGAAAATATCTTTATAGGCGATCTGAATCTCTTGTATCGATTTATGCCCATTGTATTTTTTTTCCTGTCATGTATCACTGCAAAGAGCCTAGCTTCTGATGTATTTTATATGAAATGCATGTACGAAATTAGTCATTGTATAAAATACAGTCAAGTCTTTGAAATACAGACTGAAACATTGACATTTACAGCTTGTGGAAGGACAATAAAGAAGTCTCTCACATTCTCTGCCTGATAAGTTTTAAGAGAGACCACCACTGGATTTTGTAGTGTCCCTGACCCAGCAAGCATACTTTGAAAACATCAGCTAAAGACCTTCAGGAAAGGTAGGCAGATAAGTGCCAAATTTCTGAAGACAAATTTACCTGGCTTAAATATTCAAATTCTCTGAAATAAAATGTGTTTACAAGCACATCAGCTCGGGGTCAGAACTGCTGCAGTTCCAAAGTATAGGAAGCTTTGAAGCTATGTGATAATGCACAAGTTCTCAAGAGTATGCTTTTTTGTTTAAACATTGAGTTTCTTTCTAAGGGAAACAAAAAAACCCCAGCATACTCTACATGCACTTGCTGCAGTCGTTTTTTAGAACTACTTCTTCATATACCTCCCTTTCTCAGCATAGCCTTTTAGGCACTTCGTAAATATTAATTTCCAGAGTACCCAAAAGGCACATTTCTTTTTTTTCCTCTTTTTTTTTTTTTTTTTTTTGATAGAAAGAGAAGACAGACAGAACAGCTATTCCCAACTGGACACAGAAAATCTTCAGCAGGGCTGGAAACTGAACCTACATGCCTCACTTTTTCAGGAAGACTCAAGTGCAATAGCTTCTTTTTTCTCCAGGCCACTCTACTACTCAGTTGGCATGATCTTTTGGAGACCTGAGATTAAATGTTAACAAAGAAACAGGGTCAGGAAAGATATGGGAGACTAGAGGCCATGCTTCCCAGCAAGTGATTGGTTACAATGAAATATGGACTCCAACTACCTTCCCTATGTAATAGAAATTTCTGCTGAAAAAAACAAGCTGAATGTTGAGAATAAAACACTCACAAATGAAGTTTAAAGCAAATTCATCCGATAACTCTAGGATATGCAAGCCAACTGGTTTTGTGGTTTTTTTTGTTATTTGTTTGGGGTTTCTGCAAGTTTTTTGCAGTTGGACAGGTGGTTCACACTTGGAAGAATAGACAACTAGACAACAGCATTAAAAAATTAAATCAATAGCTGCATACCCAAAAAACTCATTGCCATGCCAAGTCTTTCTGCTGATATAAACAAATTAACATCGAGATATTACTGAGGTTTGTTTTTGTTTTAATTTTAAGGAGTTTTGCACATGGAGTTTACTGCTGCTGTTCCTTAACTTTAAGAGAAAAAATTGTTACAACAAGCAATTGAAATAAAAATGGACAACTGATAAACCAGTGCTAGCTAAATTCAGTCATTATTGACACAATGTTTTGCTTTCAAAGTTTTTCCACACTTTCATGTAAAACCCCTTAGCCAGATGGCACCATGTTCTCTCAATCTTTCACCCTCAGAAAGACATTAATTCACAGGGCTCTTCTTCACAGAGTTGAGATTTGCACGCTGAGCAGATGAATTAGGGACGGAAAATGGTTATCTCAACATAACCTAAATATCTTCCACCACAGACGGGAAGATGGGACGGGCTGGTACATTACCACAGTTCTACTCTTACCAACACCTGTTACAGTGACATCACAGACCACATGCTATTGCCCTTGGTAGACTCCGGACATGTTCACAGAAGTGCTCTGTAGCTGGCAAAGAGAAGAAAGTGGTCTCAGGAACAGCGAAAACTGAAGTTATGACAACTGTGGAAACAACATCAAACACTTATTCAATTCACAGAACCCTGCTTCTTTGGTACTATCCTACGTGCCTTTCAGATACACAAGGTAATTCTGCGGGGAAGCCTGGCAGACTGGGAAGAGAAGTATATATGCAGACTCCTATTACTTATCCATTTTTAATAATTTGGTCTGGATTCTTCATCTCACATCCCCAGTAGAACGAAAAACAAAACAAAACCAAAAAACAACAGATGCAGAGTTCTCAGTCTGTCAAATGAAAGCACGTAGCATAGCATTGATAGCATCAATAAAGCATTCATCTGCTATAAAACTATGCCAGCTCCAGATCATAAAGTGGGTTTGAAGGAAAAAATTGTTATTTTATCCCAAATGTGGACAAAAGGTGAAACTTTGACAGAAAAGTAACTGTTGACCTATCATTAACATTTCAGCATACCTAAGCATACCATTCCTGGCCACCTAACTTCTGATCACACTAACTCTGAGACATGAGACAAACTACTAGGATTTTCCACAGGTGAAATTTCAGAAGGAACAGGCTGACTGCAAAGCAGTCAATAAGCATCATACTTATAACATGGTACAGTCATATCCAAGTATATTAAGCCATTTTGTTAGGAAGAAAAGTTTAACTGCCCCCATGCAGAGACATCTATGTAAAAGGAGCCTCCAAACTTCTCATGAGATTAGATTTAAGAGATCATATAAAATAAGCTATCTGTTCTAGCATGTTAATTCTCCACTAACCTCTTAATATTTTTTCCCCTTACACTTATTTTTTCATTCATCAGTCATATAACCAATTGCACAAATTTCACACCATTTCCACACTAATTTGCTACATCATTTTTGTATTACATCTTTTATTCACTGTACCGAGTTATTAGATTAAGAGATTCTTCTCCAATACTTTGGTAAATGCTTAGTCTTTTATGAAGCCAACTCCTTCCACTGTTGTTTTTCTCAGCTACTATCTGAGGGTCAACAAAATTCCTCAGTACTTCAGTTCAGAAATTCCACATTTTTATGTACCAGGAAAGTGTTTCAAAGCTTCAGAGCTCTCCAAAAGCCCCGGGTTGCTTCGTTCTAGAGAATAATGCCAGTGTAACTCCAGAACGCGCAGACTGCAAAAATGCAGAACACCACCAGCAGCTTTTTAGTAAGTTTCAAATTTTCTTAAAATTGCTTTAAAAGTATCTGTTAAAATTAAATTAAAACCCAACATACACAATAACTTTTTCAAAGAATTTCACTTCCAATAAAATAGCTTTTCCTTGAACGAAAATCCTCCATTAAGTACCATCTTTCAGTATCCATTAGCACAGAAAAGGATTAAAAGAAGTCACATAATTGCAAATCTGCAAGTTTTTACTTGGCTATTTCAAGTAGTGTGGTACTTGTTTTCAGTATTACAGTTTAATTTTCTCCCTGCTATAACAGTTTTGCTATGCAGAGGAGCATTTTTTCCATGAGAGGAGGAAGATTTGGTCTAAATATATACATACACATATATACATACACACATATATATCTTTTTATACTCAGATAATTTTGTATTGAGACAGCCATCTCTGCGCATTGTTTGGACAACCTAGCATGACAGTGAGTTACAGTTATTCACACTGGTGTATTTTACAGACACACAGACAGTTTCTTGTGCCTCTGTTCTCATTCTGTACCTCTTTACAGACAGTATATTTTAAACAATCAAATAAGCGGAAGATTAAGTTGCATTATGAAAAGACATGTAATTTCAGAGTTTATTGAACGAACGTTTCTGAAAAAAGATGCACATCCCTGTGGGCAACAGCTGGTGATAGAAAAGGAACAGCTGGTAGTTCTCAGTGGCTGGCGACAACAACCACTGATGAGAGAGAGACTACAATTTTTGATAAAGAAAAAAAAACCTGCTTCTGAACACTGAAAACACTACACTGGCAAGGAGGCTAAAAGTGTTTGAGCGCCTTACTCATCTCATGCCTATCATTGGTAACAGTAAGAACAGTCAAAAAAAAAAAACCCCAAAGGAATTTCAGTCCAAAATACACACTAGTTTTTGTCTAAAGACAGAATAGCTGTGGTAACACAGCACTTGTGGCAGAGAGACCATAGTAATAAACGGACAGATACCTGTTTTTGTGGTGGACAGATTCGAGCTTTCCATACCTTGCACTATTACACAAGTAGACTCATACTTTTAACCTGTTTCCATGCATCTGCTGTAGTCCTGTTAAGTCTGCAGGATAACCTTCCAGTTTTGGGGAGGCTGTGCACAAGTACAACTGTCAGTGTACGGAGCTCAGTTAAAGTGCACAATCATAGTGGCTAAATCTCTATGTGCACATAATTTTCTCTGTAATACAAAGTCTGTCTCTTATCCCAAGTGTAACTTCTTAGAATAAAAGTCAGATCACCTCAGAAGGGGCCCAAGAACTATTCACTATGTCAGAAAGCTGCTGAAAGAAACATTCTTGTAATACATTTCTTTAATCAGAAACCATGTCATCATCACTTCTATCATCTAAAAGCTCCAGTCATAATTTGTTGCTGGGTCTCCACCTTGTTATGCCAAGGGGAAAGATGCTCCAAGGCAAAGATATAGAGACTCCTGGCCAATCCAAACCCTGGCTTTGAGTGCCTGGATTGCCCAAGCAGAAATATTTTCATTAGAATCTGACAATATGTAGGTCATTTTGTTCTTATTAGTTTTGTGAAAGGCATCCAAATGATTTTACAACACAAAGAGACCAGAAACTGTTTGCTTGACAGTCCTGCCTTTTTATTCATGCCTTTTAAGACATAACTACAAACTTGACCCTAACCTTTAACTACTTAATCCAAAACTTAGATTATTCAATGAATAAACCACTAAATTTATTAATCCATTTAGTCTTCCTAATGATAACTGTTGATGTGAACAACATGTTTTGTACAACATGGATACTAGCCTTCATTT
>NW_010537164.1:0-3149 GCF_000687285.1 Phaethon lepturus | reverse complement strand
TCACTCCTCTCTCCGGCTGCAGTTGCTGTGCGCAGGTATGTGGGTTTTCCCCCCTCTTCTCAACTCTGTTCCCCCAGTAGCGTTGCCACCACCACTGATGGGCTCGGCCTTGGCCAGCAGCAGGTCCATCTTGTAGCCGGCTGGCGCTGGCTCTGCCGGACATGGCGGAAGCTTCTGGCAGCTTCTCACAGAAGCCATCCCTGCAGCCTTCCCCCACTACCAAAACCTCACCACGCAAACACCATGCATTTGGCTTGGGAATAAGGGTTTCAGCTGAGCTGGCTGTTGCTCCAAGTAAAACTTTGGACTCATTCATTCCTATGGCTCTGCAATCCATCCCTCTGTGACCGAGATTTGCAGCAGCAGAGTAGAGGCCTGAACTGATTAAGGAGTGTTTAGACACAGCTGGGAGGACTTAGTTTTCCATGATTGATTAAAGAAATGCGATGTATGTACCACTGAGGAAAGTATTTGCTGTCGAACTGTTTGGGATAAAAATTGCAGGACTTCATAGACAGGTTCCAGATCATAGATTAAAAGCAGTTGAGGTCAGAAATAAATGCTAATTTTGTGTTCGGTCATAAAAGTCATTTATTTAGACTATCCAGCCCTAGGTGCTTTCAGTGCAAGATAATAAAAACCTTGGTCCACGGACATAAGAGAAGGACTGTGCCCACGGACAATGCCCACAGCTACATTATCGCTCCCTCTCCTTGTGGCGGCATGTGAAGAGGGCACCTACACAAATGCAGCCTCTGGCTGGCTCGTGATAAGAAGCGTGGATTTACCCTGAGCAAGGCTACTCACTCATCTGGGAGTTAGAATTAGTAACTTCGTCAGCTCTGTGTGCTTCATCTTTGTCATCTCTCAGGCCAATAGTTTCATCCTGCCTGCAGGTGCAAAAATATATTGCTGTGTCATTTTACTTGTTTCAGGTTTTAAATGCTTTTTTCTTCTTTCAAGCAGTAAAAAGTGGGTTTCTGCTGTAGAAATACAATCTTAGGTTTTCTAGGTAAATTAATCCAGTAAGACAGAGTCATGATTCCCCTGCAAGCTGTCACACCTTGAATCTCTTCACTTATCCTTTGATAGAGAGGAGACAGGAGAGGTTGTAAATAAAGACGTCTCTGCACTTTATACATAGTTCAGGAGCAACCATAGCAGGTTGCTTTCCATAGCACCATGGAGACAATTTACTCTAGTCCACTGCAGTTTAAAGCTCAAACTGGTTAGAAAGTAAGGTCATCATATGTCAGAACATATGTTTGGACACAGAAAATACAGCACTGACAAACCGCTGAGATGTGCTTGCTGGTGTTTCCTGTGAGTCACAATGATTCCAGGACATATATAATAGGTGTCCAGCAAAGTACTTTCTGGTTGTCTTGAAGAAGCTGCTCCTCTGCCTCAAAAATACCATTCAAGCCTGTTAGATGCATTAGGAAAAGACTCAGCATCTGAACCTGTGGGATAAGCTGTGTAAAGACAACCAGCAGAAGGGCATCATGGGACATGGCAATTCAGACTCAATTATATGCTTATATAATTACAATTTAAAAATTTTTTTTTTACACAACCTGAGGGGTTTAGGAGCACTAAACTGTTGCCCCCCTACTTAGATGCTGTTGAAAATGTCTTCCCAAAATAACCTAAGTGAAATCCTCATTTCATGCCCCTAAGCAGGATGATAAGTCTTCAAGAAGTCTGCCCTGTCCTGAAACTATCCCTGGTATGAAATAGCTGAATGGACTCAAAACACTTTTATAATGCTTGAAGTACCCTGGAAAATATACTCCTTTCTCCTGAGGCACCAGAAAAGAGAACAGTGAGATTGGTATGTGCGCTGCAGTGATACACTATTAATAATTCAAAGCAGCAGAGGCTTTTATTCTGCTTGCCATTGTTACTTTCCAGCACAGATCTCTCGCCTCTGTCATTTGGTGGGAACTGTTAATCCAAGTGAGATAGTAGGATTTAACTTGTTCTCGTCTTGGTGACAGAATTAGATAACAGTGCAGTTCAGGGAGGGAAAAGAAGAAATTCTTCTTGTCAGCCTTTGTGAGAAGTTTGAGAAATGCATCGTGAATTACAGGTTGCAGACAGGTAATTGGGTCATTTGGAAGATACTTTCTTAACATGCCTCTCTTCCCTCCACACAGCTTCAGAGGAAGCTTTTATTTTCATTCTTCTTTTACTGCATCCTGTGTTTTCTCTTCAGCAGAGGCTTTTCTGGCTGTGGAACAAAAGCCTCCTGAAGCCTTGTCAGGCTGGGTACCTTACGTACATAATATCATATGCTTAAATAAAAATGACAGTGAAGCATCATGATAAAAAACTGCTGTTGTAGTGAACTCTTCATCCGTTTAACTCAAGGCCACATTTTTAGTTATACGGGAAAGTATGAACACCCTCATCATAGCCAAGGTCACACAACTCAACTGACACAAAGATTTCCTAAGATTTCACTAAATCCTCCATGAACAGACTCCTGTTAAGAAACAAATGCTCTTCCCCAGCAGGTCTTACAGCCCTTACTTAGAACAAATGCAACGGAGAGTTATTTCTTTAGGCACCAGGATAAGTAAGCAGAAATGGCACAGTGAGAGGTGGTGGGGTGGGAATGGTGGAATGCAACTGGGGGAGTAATTCAATTCCTTTCCTGATGCTTGACTACAGAGTTTTTTTGCTAAAATCAATGAAGCAGTTATGTAAGTCATAGGGAAGCTAAATAGCTTAGTAGAGTGTCTGCCAGTGAGCTGAGCCACTGGTTTGCAATGCTTCCGGTGCCTTCCACAAAGGAAGACATATAACAAATTATGTTTTTTTCCAAACTCTGAATCAATACATGAAATGGAAAAGGTTTGCCTTCCTCATCTTCATTTAGTACTTCCACATACTTCATTTAGTGATAAGGTCTCCCCTCAGCCTCCTCTTCTCCAGATTGAACAACCTGAGTTCAGCTGCTCCTCATAAGACTTGTTCTCCAGACCCCTCACCAGCTTCGTTGCCGTGAGGGGCCCAAAACTGAACACAGTATTTGAGATGCGGCCTCACCAGTGCCGAGTAAAAGGGGACGATCACTTCCCTACTCCTGCTGGCCGTAGCGTAACTAAGACTATTCTGCAGGACAACCAAGGGATCAGGCCCAG
>NW_010537163.1:26670-35373 GCF_000687285.1 Phaethon lepturus | reverse complement strand
TCGGCCGGGCAGAGCCGGCCGCGCTCTCCCACCACCTCTGCCTGCGCCTGCTCCTTCTCCTCCTCTTCTCCCTCTCCTCCCTCTCCTCCCTCTCCGAGCCCCCCTGCCCAGGTGCAGTCCGTGCCCCTTCCTAGGCAGCGAGCTGCCCGTCCTGCTTCTGAAGCAGGGTTAGGCCGGGTTTTACCTCAGCCGGGCAGAGCTCTGCCTCCGCTCCTCTTCCGTACTTCCAGAGGCGACGAACGGAAGATCTTAACAGGGGTTCGGCTGCCTGTGCAGTTGAGAGTGTATGGTTCAGGTGACACTGTCACCCAAAAAAGAAATCGCCCAATACAGCTATAGTTAGGTATATTTTTAGTTAAGATAGGTATCAAATTAGTTTTAGCTACCAGAGCTGTCCTTGAATAACCTGCAGCCAGTTCTATATACACACCATTCATTTTCCATTAACATGTTTGTTTTTCTTGATTGTTGCTTAGAAATCGGCACACGTACAAACCACTGTCAGAAAAGTGATGACAAAAAAATGACACTGTGCAAAAGACAAAAAGGTCTTAGCTTTCAGCTAGAGTTATTTTAGCTCGTATGTATAAAAAATGAATAAATTGCATTGGACAAGGGACTTTAGAACCACCTCAGTTTTCCTGCCTTAAGCAAACCTTCGCTTTGAGGAGCAGGATCTTGAACACAGGTTTAATAATGCTCTATCAGCGGGATAATTCATGACCAGATAAACCCTGATGTTGCTTCTCTCAGACAGTTTTAAAGCCAGTCAAATCATCCTAGCAAATTAATTTTTCAAACGAATGCTGGGTTTTTAACAAAATGGAATCTCTCCAAAGAAGTTGCATTTTTTTCCAGTAAGGAACTTTCTCCATTAAAAAAAAAAAAATCCCAGAAGAACTAATATATGTCCTGAGTGTTTTAGCCAACACCTAAGTAATAAATTGTTCGCATTAGGGAGTTAGGAGTTAATAGTTTGGGTTGCATGCGCTACCATTCTCCTGGCCTAAGCCATCCAGCCAGATATTTCCACAAATCACAGACACTTCTTGCTATGTACTGCATTATTCTAGAGGCAATATAAACAGGGGGCACAGCTTATGGACAAGAACGGGAACGATAAGTATTGTAATTTGCGACAGCATAATTTCAGAAGCTGTTTCACTGTTAGACACATTGCCAATACCTCAACATGTGAGGCCTGTTTATATGGCCCACTCACCCTTTTGCCCTCTTTCTATTTTCTCCTTATGTAATTAAAAAGAAATGGGTTTAACTGTCAGCACTTTAGGCTCATAATAGCATCTGAAAGTCAAGCCTGTGTTTCTTCCAGTTCGTACAACTTCAACAACTGATTTTGTAGGTTACATTTTGTTCTAAGTTGCTTGCAACTCCGAGTTTTGGTAGCAGTCCTGATTTCACTGTGATTTTCAATACTGGTTATTCTAAAAACTTTAGCTTCTGTGACAGGAAATCTCAGCTTCTATTAAGACTGTATGTTTCAAATGTGTAAAAAAGAAAACTTGCTGATATGACCTCAGGATTACCAGAACTAAAAGAAGTGCTAGACAGAAAAGGATAATTTAACATCAAAATAATGTAATAAGGGAAAACTGTACTTCACTGTAGATTCAAAACAATATCAGAACTTTTGAAATGGTCTGCAGAAGACAAGAAAACAACTTGGGCTGCCAGGAGTTTGTTTACATATGTTTGGCAGCACTGAACCCTACAATGAACTAGCTCACTTGGAAAATGTCTTTACCCACTTTCTTTTTTTCCCATTTAAAAGTCATCCTTACATGCAATTTAGTATATTCCTCTATTTGCTGGCTTAATGGGAAACCCAGACAATTCTTTTCAGCTTGGTTAGCAAAAACCCACTAAGACTTTTGTGCCCAACAGCTAATTAATGTTTATCCTCTAGCTACAATATAGAAACTGCAGGCATTAAAACTAGTTGTGGAGGCTGACATACAAAAGAAATACTGCTGATTGGCATGCAAAGTGCAGTTCTCTTTCCTTTGGTTGTGATAGACCAAAACAGTGGACCAAAACTCAAAAGCTGATGTCATCACTGCTTGAAGCTGTGTTTGCTTTGCACTTTTCTCAAGAAAAAAACCACTATTTTCCATTTCTCTTTTGATTAAATAAATGAGAAAAATAAAGGAACTACCTGCCTAATGGCAGAAAGTAAAACTTTCTCTCTGCAGGAAATTGCTTTCTTCCTTTTTTCATCACCTTGTGGGTAGAAACAGTCTTCCCTGATGTAGCGTGTAATAATCTGCAAAGAACAAGAAAATGCTGTGTGCTGGTTTTGACTGGGATAAATTTTCTTCATAGGAGCTGCTATGGGGCTGTGTTTGGGATTTATGCTGGAAACAGTGTTGATAATGCAGGGATGTTTTCGTTATTGCTGAGCAGTGCTTACGCAGAGTCAAGGTCTTTCCTGCTTCTCACCCCACCCCACCAGCTGGGGGTGCACAGGAAGCAGGGAGGGGGCACAGCAGGACAGCTGACCCCAACTGACCAAAGGGCTATTCCATACCATACGACGTCGTGCTCAGCATATAAACCTGGGGGAAGAAGAAGGAAGGAGGGGGACATTTGGAGTGATGGTGTTTGCCTTCCCAAGTAACCATCACGTGTGACGGAGCCCTGCTGTCCTGGAGATGGTTGAACACCTGCCTGCCCGTGGGGAGTGGTGAATGGATTCCTTGTTTTGCTTTGCTTGTGTGTGCAGCTTTTGCTTTACCTGTTAAATTGTCGTTAACCCACGAGCTTTCTCCCTTTTACCCTTTTGATTCTCTCTCCCCTCCCACTGCGAATGGAGTAAGCGAGCAGCTGCGTGGGGCTTAATTGCTGGCTGGGGTTAAAACACAGCATGCTGTTTCCTGGTAACTAGATAAGTTAGTAAGTGTTGGTAAGTTTAGCCAGACAAAGACTGCAACAATTACTAGTTAGCTGGACCTGAGAAAGCATATGTAATTCTGCTCCTGCAACAGAAAGCCCTTCCAGCAAAGGTGTGAGAGCAAAGGAAAAATAAGAGAATTTAAAATATCAGAAGCAGAAATTGGACTACCTTGAGTCTTTTTTACATAAAGCTGAAAATTATTCACCTGTCTTGGTTTCATTGCAGTGCTCAGTTTTGGGTTTCCGCAAATCTTGATTGTTTTTCAGTTTCTGCAAATCTTGATTGAAGAAAAATGATTGCCCTTTCAGGTCCCACATTAAAAACTGTTACAACCTGCAAAAAAGTCACTCAAAGTAACCTAGGGCTTTTGTATTTTTTGTATCACAACGACTTCTGACTGTTTTTATTTCCAAATTACAAAATATCTTTATGGGGAAATATCTGTTGGGGAAAAAAACCCAGCCTTTTAAAAGAACTGACAAAATCCCTGTTGGGTCTCCAGAAATACAATCTGAATATCAAGCTATTTCATTCCTTCCTTTCACAGTCATAATTTGCAAAAGACGCAGCTGGCCAATTTCTGCCTTTGGTTACAGCATTTAATTGTCAAATGTTAGCAAATCATGGCTCTGGTCTCAAAAGAATCGAGCGTGAAAAATCTGAGATTTAAAATAAACAGTTGCAGGCTATTTTTATTTGTTCTGTGTATTTTTAACTGTTAGTGTACGGTTGGGTCATGATTTCAAGATTTTCTCAGAATGTTCCATAAAAAAAAAAAAGCTAACATTTGCCTCTAATCACTTGTCTACAAGGGCTTTGGCTTGAAGAATAAACAGCAAATATTGGAGGTCTTGATATGGAATAGCAGCAGCTGACAGCATTACAGTCACATCTGTCCAAATGTATTATCTCTGTATTTTGAGACCTGTGATTCCATTGTCTTCAAATGCTGATCTTGTTCTTCCAAAGCTTGTTCTATCCTGCAAGTATAAAAACATAAAAAGTTGTTAAATGAATAGCACTACTGAGAGAGCATAAAGTTTTGTCAAAAGACCCCTGTATTTATTCCCACCACGCAATAACTTAGCATGTTCTTCATGACCGTGGCCACCCACTGCTCCCAAATTGCCCTCAATGTTCCTAACTTCCACATAGCTCCAGTCATCTCCCTCCCAGCTGTCTTCCAAATCCCCATTGCTTCCTGCTTTGCTCTATGGCTTCCAATTTCAGTGATTGTTCCTAATGTTACCTCTGGATATTTTCTGAATACTGAATATTTCAGCTGCTGCTTCTCTTTCAGATTCAGAGCTCTATGATACACTATTCAGCTGCTATTGAAATCTCTTTGATCGCTTAGCTCCGCTTTTCTTTGTCAGCAGATACGGCTCCTACTGCTTCACCTATTTTATTCTGTAAAAAAGCTTATTGCCCTTCTTACATTTATTCGGAGGGAAGATGCTAAGCCAAACAGCTTTCATAAATTTCTCCTAATGAGCATCATAATGCAACCTTCTCAGCTCTAATCATCATCTAACAAGTGGCACCTTGTACAATGCATCATCAATGGAGAGAAAAGAAAGACTTTTTAAACTGCAAGTTATATAAACTTAACTGTTCACTGTATGCTTTGTTATTTTCACATCAATGGCCTAAACTGTTCTTAGCCCCCTACTTATTGCCACAGTGATGTTCTCCTCTTAACAGGTTTTCTCTTAACCTACCTTTAATTGAGCAACAGAAAATGTCTTTTGGTGCTGAGAAACCTGGAAAACTTGTCACTATTTTTCCAGTCTGAGCTTTGATGTTTCAACTGAAGTGAGCAATCATTTTGTTATACTTGTAGTTACGACAGGTTATGAAACGTATGTGTGTATGTCACCTCATAATGCTGCAGTTTTCCCAGACAACTTCCAAAGTACCTTTCAGGATTCTCGTATCTAAAAAGGTACCACCTGGGATATGTGGCTTGTCCTGAGCATGAATTTTCTGCCGCATAATGGTAGTGAAAATGATCTAGTGAAAGTATTTTTGTAGGTACTGTACATATTGCTATGGAAGAAAGGGCCAGACTAAGTGATTGCTTAAGATCCTTTATAAATCTAATTTTCTGTAATGCTACTATTATTCTAGATTTTGTCATTGCCAGGAGTTTCTTATGGGTTTCACAATAATACAATGCCTTAGCACTTAGACTTTTTCCATATTAAGTCATCATAGAGTCATGACTTGTGTTTGTATGTCAACACTCCTCTTGGACTGTAAGTACTAGCATTTATGTCCATTATGGAAGTGTTTTGAAGATTGAAAAGTTAAAACATCTTTTTCATTTGCTTTTCTTCATCCTTAAAAACTGCATCTCACCTCCAGTACCAGGGCTTTTACCTCTGATTCCGCTAATTAGTCAACCACCAGTCTTCAGCATCTCCTGTGTTACCACTTGCATGAGTAAATAACAGAAGGCAGAAGAATAATCTGGGAATTAAGTATTTCTTTGTAAGTCTGTATAGAAAGATGATTGTTGTTGCTTCACAGAACACAAACTCGAGGGACTGCTCTATTGTAGAAAGAAGCATATCAGTGCCAAACTAAGGTGGGAAGAGCAGATGAACATATATCATCCATTCAGATACCAGAGATGAAAGACCAAAACTGTCCAGAAAACCATTTTCTACCCCTTTAAAAATAGCCTAGTTTGAGATAAAAGATCAAAGATTTCAGTTTCTTTTGCAAGACGAAAGCTTGTGCATTCTGCTTTAGGCTAACGTAGAAAGTTTTAGCTTGTCTTTTATGCATCTTCGTTCTAAGTCTGGGCAGCTACAGGGCTCCAGCATAGCCTGCAAGCCTGTATGCTTATTCTCCACTCTAATCTTCTACTAAATCAACACATCACCATGCTATGTCTCAATTCTGTCAAATCACATTTTCCAAAAGAAAACCATTCTGCACGGACATTTTTGACTTGCAAAAAGATAAGGAAAGAGAAGCAAACAAGAGAATAAAAGAGATCATGATCTGAGAGTGCAGTCTTTCACATCATACTTTCACAACCACAGGCATTTGCTTTTGGCTGTAATCAGAGGCGGAATGTCAGATATCTCTCTCAGATTTGGTCTGACCCAGTATAGCCTTTTTCATGTTGTTACGTTCCTATGTTCTGACAGCACAGAAATCCAGGGTGTCAAGTCAAACTAAAGAAAAGTCTCCTTGAAAGCAGAAAGCCCCTAGTCTATTTTGAAAGTCGCAGGGTAGATTGCTGTGATGTTTGTGATGCTCATTCTCCTAACATTATTGTACTACTGCTACTTCGAAAGCCAGATGATAATGTATTCAGATTACATGGACTTTCCATCAGCCTTGGGTAAAACTAGTTAAGGGAAGCTTTTAGGAGCTGTCTTCTTGTTTCTCTGGCTGTGGTTATGCAGTGAGACTCAAGAAGACTTCCTTGCTTCCAGATCTGAGCGAATATTCCACGTCAGGACAAGATCTGCACGTGGACCATTAACTATCAACTACATCTTGATAAAAAACCCAAGCACACTAAAAGGAAGAGATCTGAAGTGCACTCTAAAAACAAACCAGGACTGGAAAAGAGCTCATCTATTACTGAGTCAAAACTTCTTTTCTCCTTCCCGCTCCCACAGTATAATTGCTACAAATGCTGCTAGTTATTCAAGAAATGGGCATAAAATCTTCATGTAATACCAGACAAAAATATAAAAATATTAATGAAGTATAGCAGAAATAAAAAGGACTTTTTTTTAATTGAATTTATTAAAACTGAAATTATTAAGTATCCCTAAAATTTTGCTATACACACAAACAAAAATGATAAGAGATACACCAAATTCGAATTCAGTAATTTTCTTTGATATTCAAAGAAGTCCTCTATGGCACCTTCTTTAAGCATTTTTGCAATATTTGGGAAAGAAACCCAAACCCAACAGAAAATACTTTTTATGTACCTATGTACCTATGCAATAGGACAAGGGGTAACGGTTTTAAACTAAAAGAGGGTAGATTTCAACTAGATCTAAGGAAGAAATGTTTCACACTGAGGGTGGTGAAACACTGGCACAGGTTGCCCAGAGAGGTGGTAGATGCCCCATCCCTGGCAACATTCCAGGTCAAGTTGGACAGGGCTCTGAGCAACCTGATCTAGTTGCAGATGTCCCTGCTCACTGCAGGGGGTGACCTTTAAAGGTCCGTTCCAACCCAAACTGTTCTAGGATTCTGTGATTCTATGTATTCTTTCCAAATGATAAGTATTAGACTTATTATTGAAATTCTAACTAAGGATTTGGCAAAGAGTTGAAAAATATTTTTCCATAAATATTTTGAAAAACGCCGAACCAACTTCACCATAGTGTTATTATTTAAGACAGCTGTAAAAGGTGTGTGTTTTATTCAAAACTGATGTGGGAAATATTTTCTTCACTAGATGAAGACAGGCATGCAAATCAAGTTTCACTAACACTGGCAAAACAAGTACCAAGAAATAAAAAATACATGAAACATAACAAGATTTGGTACCCCTAGTCCACCTTCAAAATGTTTCTTCATGGTGCCTGTCTTCATATACAAATCAAACCAAATGAAAGCTACATCACTAATATTTGGTACTTTTTGATTATTCCAGGCTGATTTCAACGATAGCTTCATTAGTCACGTTCAGGATTGGATACACTGGGTTTTACTTCATTCTTATTCCAGGGAGAGATTACAGTGGCTTGTGTTGATTAGCTTCATTCTTATTAAAAATAAATTCTTTTATCCCACATGATCAGGTGCAGAGCTGTCATGAAGTGGAAGGAAGGAGAGTGAGAGATCAATATACAAGCACTGACTGTTGTGGTGCTTGCATTCCCAAGTTATGTAAAGTAAGAACTGCCGTGGGCCCACTGAGACTGCCAGCTGGACTGCTAACCTCCTTAGTGAAAGGGTCATTGACTTGTAAGGGTGAAATATATGTAGAGAACATTTCTATTTTAAAGAAGACCTACTTAAGTGTTGAATGTGATATCACAATTTCTGAGACACGGATTGTTTAAAAAAAAAATAACTGATCAAAAAGAAATTATTAAAACAGATTTAAAAATACAGCAGCTATTCCCACACACCTTGGCAATTGTACACTGTTGCTTCACACTCTAAAGGTTTCCTCCAATATTAGAAGAAACTGGAAACTTTCAAGTGTATATATGTAAGTTTGACTTTGCAAAAGCTGAAAGCATTGGTCATACAGGTCCAAAAAGCATTTCTACATCAATGAGGTCTTGCAAAGACTTTTGACATTTTAATATGCTAAAACATCTGGAGCCTTTACTAGAGTTATAAAGAGGAAAAAAAAAGTATACATATACAAACCTGCTTCAAACCATCCACACATTAATGTTCACTTTTATTATGAGGCTAAGCAGAGAGGAATAACTATTGAAGAAGTATAATATGTCAGTGCATATTTCTTTCTGAAATTACTTTAAAACATTATAAATTTCTCAGTAGCTTTCTTTCAACATAATGGTATAATAACAACAGATCCTAAAAGTACTACATGGAATTGTTTGCCGATCTTGTCTTGTATCCTAACTTCAAATTACTCATGAAGCTCTGCTCTAACATTCTATGAAGCATAGTGATGAATAAAATTACTCAAATAAAATACATAATAATGCATCAGTTGAGAAACTTCATGATTTAGATGAAGGTTTGTGATGGGTTTGGTTGGGATAATTTTCTTCAGAGTAGCTGGTATGGGGCTGTGTTTGGGGGTTATGCTGGGAAGAGTGTTG
>NW_010537163.1:0-26639 GCF_000687285.1 Phaethon lepturus | reverse complement strand
TTTTGTTATTGCTGAGCAGTGCTTACACAGAGTCAAGGTCTTTTCTGCTTTGTTCCTATATTTCTCTTGAGTAGCTGTGTTGGAACCTCCACAGATACCCATAAATTCTATCATTATACTCATGAACACAACTGCAGCACAGCTTTTGCCAGTGGATACTCCAGTGCTAACAAAGGGGCAAGGTTTCTCTCTCGGTAGGAAAGGTGAAGTTAAATTATTTCCACAAGCAAATATTCTGTATCAGGAAAGGTGAAGTTAAATTCTTTCCATGAGCAATTATTCTGATTCAGTAGCCTTGGCAAGCTAGTGGCAATGACATAACGTTTAGCTTTGTTAGAAAAGCAAAAAGGACATTTGCTGCTTAAAACGCACAATTGCACAGGACAGACAGCTGTTACAGCAGCATATATTGCCTGAATCCTCACCTCCTGCTTGCACGGACCTCTGTTTCCCCTGCTGTTCTGGTGGTATTGATGAATCTTGTATACCAGGGCACTGAGAAAGAAGGAATGGGTCACAAGAATAAGGGAACAGCTAAAAATAGGGTGGGGGAGAGAGAGGGTTTCCTCCCCCTCCTTCTTAACAGGCCTTCTGAAGTCTCTACAACATTCTGACACCCCACTTATCCTCACCTAAATCTTCTCCTCTGTCTATCCCCCAACATATTAACAACCCAAAACTTCCTAAATCCCATGCCCTGACCAGCTTTCTCAGACTCCAGAACATCACTGACATTTGCCAGCCTTCCCCTTATGCTTCTTTTTATCATTCCAAACCCTTTCTGCCAGCTCTCTCAAAACTGCATTTCCCTGCTTGCTGTGAAAGAAACTGTGAACCAGCTCTTATCTGAGTCGCTATGCAGAGGAATAAGGCCCATACTTAGTACAGTGCTATAAAATCCTTCTGTGCCAAATTTGGAGAAGATCTTTATTTGGTGATAAAGTTCAGTTGCATCTGTTTAACCTGACATGTCTCTGTAGAACTCTGTTCACAGGTTTACCGTGCCTGAAACACTGTAACATTTAAAAGTACTTTTTTCAATAACTTATTCCTCTTTTCCCCATGAAAACTCAACAAGATCTATATTTAAAACTCCACAGAATGCATTATTTCAAATACTTAAACCATTAAACATTAATCAAGTGCTGTTCAACTAAGTTCTGAGGTGTTGTAAACTCTCAGCGTCCCTTTGAGATATTAACATTATAATCATCAGGATATCTTTAGTTACTTCCACCATTGTATCTTGGACCCTGTTTTGATCATTGGTTAACTAAGGCTTCTTAGCTATGGGTAGGAAGAGATAAAATTCAATAAGCCTGGTCAAATCATGGCCACCATTACCGCTAGGAAAAGGTAAAGGCAGAAGTCAGGGCTGTAATGGTTAAACGGTTCTTTTGACTGGGAAAGGTATATAGATGTGCCCTGTTGACTAAAGAGGACAAAATGCAAGACAATGGAAATACTGTTAAGGTTCATGTCAAGAATGTATGTATATACTGTCTGCGGAGCTCAAGAAGAAATGAGATACAAGGCTTGTTTAACCACAAAAATCTGCAAAAATCAGGAGGAGGAGGGACTTTTCAAACTGTCAGCAAAAGCCTACAAAAGACTTCTAATGCTACATGGAGTCTTCAAATCTATTGGAAAAGCAAATGTACAGGATACAGCAATCTTACATACCAGTGAGTAAAACACATGCAAGAATGTTCCTTTGCACCAAGGCAAAGTAGCATGTAATTAGGTAAAATCTCAGCTTCCAAATCAGTGTCTGCGTGCAAACTGCCTAGTGGTCGTGACCCCCAGAATGACGATCTGCCGAACTGCCCCTGAGAAGTATTTGGGGAAAGCGCTAGCTGGAGGGGCCAAGCTCACGCCAGGGCACAGTTTAACAGTTTGTTAGCATAAAGGATCATACTCTAAAGGTCAGCAGTACTCTCAGGCATGCTGAAATCTCCTAGTATAGGCACAGTTATTCCAGGAAGTTCTTATGGCAATGATTTCTCATTCTCCCCTGCCCTGTCCCCCCTCCAAGTCCCTGTCCCCATGCCCCAAGCAAAACTAGAAGAAGCTACTGGTGAAGTGGCTATTTTCAATTTGATTTTCACCAGAAAATGACTGAAAACATAAAGGTAGGAAGCAAGCTGAAGTGAAAGTGAATGAGAAGAGTTCATTATTGTAAGGAGAGGAAGGAGTCAAAGGACTAGAATAAGAACAAACCAAACTGTAACACACTGAAGGATCTGGAGATGGAGTCATCTTGAAACTTAATTTAAATGACAGAAGACTGTCAGGAAGGTAGCAGTAACTGAAAAGGACTATAAATGGAGAACAGCAAACCTCTCTGATGCAAGCCAGAAAGCAAAGATAAGAAATCACTGTGGCTCTACCAAGAGTTTTTCAACAACATGAGAATTAAAAAGAAATCATGCAAGGCACAAAGACAGTCCTCCATAAGTATGAAGGAATCACTATAAATGATTAACACACAGTTAAATCAGAATTGTTAAGGGAAATACAAGCTCATTTGCTCATCAGAAAGAAAAACTCCCTTGGAGTTAATTCTGATTTTGACAAACTGATTTACCTCTGGAAGTGCCTATATCCACTGACTCTCAAGGAAGCCAAAGGCAAAATTAGGTATTTCTTTTCAGTGTCGGGACTCTGATAGATATTTCATTTTCAGTGGTTAAAAGGGATTGCTCTACATGGAAAAAACACAGAAGAGAGTGGAGGAGTAGAAAATTCAAATAGTCAAATGTAAATATTCCTAGAAGGTAAAATGCTTTTGACACAGTCTTCTACAGTATCCTTATAGCCAAAATAGTGCTATGTCTACTACTAAGATGGATGATAAGATGGGTAGAATATTGGCTTGCTCATCAGGCTCAGAGCAATGTGGTCAACTGTACAAAGTTCACCTGGCAGCTGGTTACCTGCTGCATGCCTGAGGGATCAATGCTGGAGCTAATACTGTTTAATTTCTTTATTACTGAACAACAGGACAGAGGTGCACACTCAGAAAGCTCATGAACAAAATCAAACTGGGGAGAGTGGTTGATATACTGGAGGGCAGGCCTGCTATTCAGAGGAACCTCAACAGGCTGCAGAAATGGGTCACCAGGAAGCTCGTGAACCTCAACAACGGCAAATGGCTGGCACCTGGACAACAACAAGCCCAGGCACCAGTACATGCTGGGGACTGACCAGCTGCAACACAGATCGGCAGAAGAGCACCTGGGGTTCCTGGTGGACAAGAAGTTGAATATGAGCCAGGAATGTGCCTGCAGTAAAGGTAACCAATGGCATCCTGGGCTGCATCAGCAAGAGTGTGGCCAGCAAGCCAAGGCAAGTGTTTCCCTCCTCCTCTCCTCAGCACTCAAGGGGTCTCCCCTTCTGGGGTGCTGTGCCCACCTTTGAGCTCCCCAGTACAAGAAAGACACTGACATGCTGGAGTGCATCCAGCAGAGAGCCACCAGGATGGTTAGAGGGTCAGCACACATGATGGAAAGGGAGAGGCTGAGAGAATTGGGCTGGTTCAGCTCAAAGAAGAGAAGACAGAGAGGGATATTGCTGCTGTCTCTGACCACCTACTGGGATGTTTTAGAGATGCTGGAGCCAGACTCTTTCCAAAGGTGCACAATGATAGCAAGAGCAGCAATGGATACGAGCTGGAACACAGGGAATTCTGATCAGAGAGAGGAAAATCTATTTCACCTTGGGGTGGTCCAACACTGAAACAGGTTGCCCGGAAAGACTGTGAAATCTTCATCCTTGGAGATACTCAAAACTCAACGAGACCCTGAGCAACACAATTTAATTTGATCTACTTTGAAAAGGAGACTCGACTAGGTAACCCCCAAAGGCCCCTTAAAACATACATGTTTCTATGATTATGAAAAAGTGCAGATTGCTTGTGAAGGCAATGCAGAGTTGGATCTGCTAGATACCTGAGAGGTTTCCTTTCTCAGAAACTGTTTCCTTTGATAACTATTAACCTGCCTGCACTAGAGACTCATACATTTTCCAAATTCTAATAGACTTCACATCAAATCATAACACGAAAATATTCCTTCAAGGTGGCAAAACCTTGGTATTCCTGTGTCCCAGCTCCTCCCTACCTGTGAAAATATAACGGCAACAGAAGTGAAGCCATGACAAGCCTAACATGTACAAGAGGCAAATTCATCTTTTCCAGCAGCCTTAAAATTAGAGATCTTCATTGTCACCATTTGAAATGATTCTTGGTCTAAAAGCATTCAGAGGAGTCTCTCTGCTTAAGAGAGAAACCTTTTTGCCACTGTTTTACACTTCATTAGGAACCATTTACCCATTCCAAACAGTTCCAGTCACTGGTGCAGCATGGAAGGGTCTCTGTGCTAAGGACTTAGAACTGGTCCATTAAATTAGGTTTTCTAGTTATAGAGTTAATGTTCTGCCCATAAGTGCTTTGTCAGTGGTAGGTCCTCCAGAATTTTTAAAATAATGAGCGCCTCTTAACACTAAACTACAGTACTCCCAAGGCGACATTGGTGACTGGAGGAGAACTCCTTATCTACACGCTTGTCCAGTATAAAAAAAATTCAGACACTTCTGTCCAGCAAACCGAAGGCCATTAGTAAGAGCAAAACAAACTTGCTGCTAAGGCTGGTCTGTTTTCTGTAGGTATAAAAATTCTGAATTTCACCCTGTGCTGAGAATCTGCAGTAAGACTACAGACAAAAGGAACGATTTTCTTTTCTCTAGACCTGAGTATAATTCCGTGGGTACAACAAAATTTCACATCCTGCCATCAGGTCTTACACAGTTCCAAAAACTAGTTTCAATTTGTAATTCTTTGTCCTGTTTTTAATGATCAGAACAAAAATACACTATACATGGTTTTCTTCAGTGTAAGGTGACTTTATACTTTTCAGCTCTAGTATTTTTACTGTTTGGCTTAAACATTCTTGTAAAAGGGAGAATTTAACCTTTACTTGTAAATTAAGAGAAAACACATCGTATGTTATTCCATGAAGAACCCCACTGTAAGTACTAGGTTGGAAATGGTCACAAGTACACCTGAGTAATGGCAGTCAGGCTACAACTGCCTTGGGAAAATGGGAGCATTCTAACAGCTGCTCTAAAGATTTTGTATATGTCTTCGTCTTCCCAGTTATTCTTCACTTTCACAGTATGTGTGTCTTCTCCATTTTTATCACTTTCCCTTCACATAGTAGCCTGGTGCTCTATAACCTAATCTGGGTCTGATCACAGCTGCATGCATATTCCATTTCAGTAGCACTCCAGAAGAGAGACAGAGAAGCAAGGCAATATGCAATCTTTTTTAAATTAAATAAATAAATTGCAACCTGATGTAATGTTTCAGTAATATTTCCATTTTTTCACAGTTTCAGAGCTAAGTCCTTGACTGCAAGGTCTATGGGACAAGGCTACTGTTTCCCCCTTATTTAGAAAAGTTGTACATTATGGACATTATCTATTAATTGATGTCTTAGTCCCTTTCACTTAAATATGAAGACATTAAGTTATAAAACCAAATTAGCATGACCACTAAACCAAAAATTTTAAACCATGTAGTTTCATGGACAAACTTTTGAGATCTATAAACATGTCAAGAAAACCTTTGCAACATCAGTAGAATAATACACAGATATCTTGACCTGGATTTCACGATTTTCTTCTGGAGTAACTATGGAATTTCATGCAAAAGGTTATATGGTCTAGCTAAACTCTTTAAATCACCCCTCCCCCTAGAAAGAAAATCAAATGCAACAGTTCCACAAATGGACATGAACAATTATCTCATTAGGGGGAGTCCCCTGTGTTCTCATGAGAAGGAAACACGCCTGTTTTAGTGTTTCAGCTGAGGCTGGTACGTGCCTTGCCTTTCTGCAGCGGGAATTGGTCCCAGCTTTTTGTCAGTCCTGAAGGAGGACTGGAAGGTCACTGCCACCACACAGCTTTATAAACCTACTTGCTTTTCTTCAAGGTTTTTTTCCTTGAAAAACAGAATAATCCTTAGGGCACTGAAGAAGAGTCATAGTTCCAAACAATATTACTTTATTTTCCCCGATATAATTAAAAGCAAGGGTGAAAAAAAAGAAGGTGATGCATCCCTTCCCTTCCCTTCCTCCTTTTGCACAGCCCGTTTACACCGCCTTCAATCACGAGACCGCTCAGCAAAAGCGCACTGGGCAAAAACCTATATAGAGATGTCACCACTTGTCCCACCTCTCCTATGGAGATGAAGCACAGGAGCTAGGCATGAACTGTGAGATGTAGAAGGGGACCTACCGAGAAGGGAATGCAACTTTTATTTCTGCTTTTACCCTTTACAAAAACATTCTAGTATTATTAAAATGAACATTCATAAAGCCTTCAAAAGCCTCTGGAATACATAGGAAGAAAATATTACTGCTTTTTGTTATTTTGCAGACAAGCCTAAAGCCCGTGCCTGGAAGTAGTCTCAGATTAAGATATGAAAATGTCAATCTGACTTTATTGCTGGGAGTAGCTTAATTTAGCTTGTTTGGAACACGGAGAAGTTCTTCAGTGGTTTTCCAAAGGCAGTTTCAGGCACTGTGTTGTCTTACCTATTTTTTATTTTATGCAAATATTTAAATTTGATTTTTATGTATATAATCACACTGCAGCCCGATTAGAATGGCCCAATTACTTTTTATCTCATAGTCATTTTATGATGTTCTGGCACTGTAGTTTGTGATACTGTAAAAGAAGCAGTATTTAGGATTCAGATTATAAAGCTCTGGATCATCTCCAAGAGAAACCTTTTAGGCCCATTTCAAACCTACTGGCTTGTTATTCTTCAAAGGTCATTTCAGATTCAAGTAGTACTCAGTTCACATCATGTTTAACAAGAGAAGAGTAATATTAAAGTAATTCTGTTACCCATGGCACACAGTGCAGAGACTGAGGAGGGAATGAAAAAAAAATGAAGAGACTGTCTTAAAATACATGAGGAGAAAAAGGGAACCAAAAATGGAAAGAGAAGCACTTCTGAAACCTCCATTCCTAGGTTTCAGGAAAAAAAGGTTATCTCTAATTCTCAACAGTGACTTGCAAACCACTTGCTTGGATCACAGTATAGCAGAAAGCCCTACAGGACTAAGCCCTTTAAACTTGCCTGTAGCATTTCTGTTTCTGAGAGCCTAAAGGGATCGTTAAAAGCAAAATTAGTCAGCAAGCTTATTTATTGTAGAAAGTTAAAAATTAGCTACTTTGTGGCTCAAATTGCAAGATAAGCAGAAAAAAGAGTGCAAATTTTACCTATAACCCAGGATTTTTTAAATGGACTCAAGTGAGACAACCGCAGAATGCCCACTGCTCCTCTGTGGAACCCAGATCTCTTGGAGGGAACAATATGCTCATAAAAGTCTAGCTTGATCCTCTCACAAGTTTCCACACGTTTATTAGTTTCAGACCCAACAAATTGCGACTGAGCTCTGAAAACTAAATTAGGTTCTTTCCAGCTCTGTAATACTGCTTCTGAAGCCCTCACATGTGCCATTATCCACACCCAAAATGTTTTCAGATGACCCAACCAGCTTTATGAACACTGACAAAGTGAGAGAAGAACACAAGCATTCCAGAGTGCTATTCATCTAGGGTATTTTGTCCAAGGGACATATCCTATGGGACTGGAGGGGGGGGAAATTACATGCAAACAGAACAAATTCATTTTGTAAATGATGCTATTACATAGGGATGAAACTGATGTAATGACCCATCCGCAGTGCTAGAGATTCCTATTCAAGCATGCACTGTAAAATAAAACTGCTGTCACAGGAGCAATGGTGGGATGCATATTGTGGTTATACCCAAAGTGAGTTCAAAATAATCGAAAACACAATAAACAATGAATCAGAATTTCACCTCATGATGGCTCTGACCACTGGACTACAAAATATAAAGACAAGTCTGCTTTCTTCCCAGTCAGTGGTGCTTGGCGTTTCTAAACCTGAACACTTTTCTTAGCAGAATTATTTCGAGAATTTGACCCTTATTCACAAATTGTTTATAAGATGGTGCAGACAATGAATTTACTGCTTTTTACAAATACTGAGTCTTACACATACTGAGGCATGCCTCTGCTTGTTTTTACTCTTAGAGCAAAGAAAGCATGTACACGTCTTCGAATTTCAAAATCAGAAAACAAACCTTCCCACCCTCCCATCTCCACAGAGAAATGTGTCTCTTCGGATTCTTTCTATTCCTCCAAGGAAAAAAGTATGAGGAGGTGGGGAGAAAGATGTTGTCTGTCTTGTTATCTCTGTGTTTTGTGGGTTTGTCTTTGCTAGTCTTTGGAATTTTTTTTTTTTCAATGTCATTCTGGTCATAATTACACCAAAGGAAAAAAAAAACAAACAGCCCCAGAATCTCAGGAGGGAGAGGATGTGTGCTTTCAAAGTTCAGAAATAAATGATCTTCACAAAATAGTATTTTTAAGAGTGACATTTTAACGGCAGAAAAATTCAGCATAATGGAACTGGCAGCTCTAAAAGATGAAACAGTGAAGGACATGGATTTGCCCGTAAACCTCCTTTCTTGGCCAGGTGTGCGGTCACCTACTGAATTGCCTGCACTCCCCGGGCTCAGATAGCAGTGCAGTCTCTCAGGGAATGCATGCCGAGATGGTTTTACTGCATAAATTCCTATCTGAGATGCTCTGCTGGTGTATGAAATGCTCACCCACAGCTTTTATACCTGTACAGATTTTACAGTAGATTGAGAACTTTAATGAAAAAAGCATGCATCACACACAACAATTTAAATCTAATTTCCCTCTAGGTGTTACAGGCAGTAATTCTTGCTGACCTTTAATTTTTTAAAAAATTAAATTAACAGCATTAATAAAATGTTAGTTATTAATGTTTCCCCATATTTCTGCAGAGAATAACGAGCAATTCACCAATGCTACAGGCTTCTGTGATTTGATCCAGTCTCACAGACTTAATGGATGTAATTAAATTATTTTATGCAGAGTAAACATTTGCAGTGTTTCTCTTCTTGCTCCTGTCCCAACCTAAGCAAATAAACTGACTGCCAGCATCAGTCTCACGCATCTCATGTGAAACCTATTGTGAACTTTCAAAGCCCAGTACTATAAGAAAGAACCTGTTGTACTTCTAAATAAATTCACAGATTAATTTGCTTATTAGTTTTGAACAATTAGGGTTATGGCCCCAGCCATTTGTCTGAAAGGTATTCTGTGGGAAATTAAATGCAACTAGAAGAAAATCATTCTTCCCTGGTTTTTTCCCATTGCTTAACATGTCCATCCAGAATAAAGTATTTTTCCCACATCCATTTTCACTACACAAATAGTTTTTCCTTCTTGGAATTTGAAGGGAATTTTCAGGAAATAAAATGCCATCACTTACATGTTGCACTTTTGTAACAAAAGGTTGGCTTTCTAGAACGAGGAAATAATCCAGCATAACTGAATGTGGATTGGTTGCAGAACTATTTATTTAGCATTGCTTGCTTTCACATGCGTCTCATCTGGCATTGCCAAACCCCTGATGAGTCTTCAGTTTGGATGTGTATATACCAGCTGAAAACGTCCTTCAAAGGATTATTAAAAGCCTTTACCTAGCAATCCTTAAAATCCTTAAATCCTTAAAAGCTTTCTAGTTTGTTATATTTAAATGATATTCAAGATCATATAACCAGCCAGTGGCAAAATCAGGAATGGACACCTATATTCAAGGGTTTGGCTTCCTATGTTAGTATCTCAAGATAACAAGCTCCTGCCATGTGCACACACTTGCCCGCTTCCCCTGTGTGCCACTGCGCAGCTTTAAAGTAATCAACATATGACCTGGCTGGAGAAAGGTGGAGGGCAGGTTGTGAAAGAACCTGTTTCAAGAATACCTCCAGGTTACGAGAGATGCACTTTTAGAGTTTGGTATCTGCTCAGATCCAATTTTCACCGAGAATATTTTGAACAAATTCCATTAACCGGTTCCAAGTCAGACGGTGGTAAAACAAACACTTTCACTGTTACAAGATACGAGCACTTCCTCGGAGTTCTCAAGCAAAAAATGTTTACGCTTTGTAACTTGAAATTTGTCACATACTTATTGCCACACAATGCGCTGCAGAATAATAAATTTTTTTCTAAAGCAGTTATTCAACTGCAATTTGAATTTCAAATGAGTTTATGAAAGCCACATACCAGGATTCTCAGCAGCTTTTCAAACTTCAGATATGACACAGACATTCACTGCTGGAGACGTGCTTAAAAGCAAATAGAGATTAAGGGTGAAGCCCTGCGCTTCTGTAATCAATAGCAGAGTCTCCGAAGGGCCTGGGCTCTGTGCGTTCTGCTGCTGTTGACGTTGTAAAATGCACGTCCCACTTTCAATAACGTTGGTGAGGTGGCAGTAACTTGCCTGCAGCTGCAGCACAGGGATACACTGGGGTCAAATTTTTTCTCGTGGAGTGTTTCCAAAGGACAGTTGTTTCTTAGTCCCAGACCAACCACCAGGAAGACCTCATGAGAGTAATGAGAAATGTGGGGCTTGGTGCTAATGATCCCTATCCTAAATCTCCTGCTTCTTACAGTGGCTTTCTGCACGCGTTTTCTTCTATTAGGATATGAACAGATTTGCTGAAATAGGCTCGTCCTGCCTAATCAAGCTAGCAACCAGAGGATATGAAAATAAGATCTTCCTTTTTGCAGGTTTATTTGTTTGAGGTTTTTTTTTTTTGTGTGTGTGAATTCAGTTCCCACTTGGTGACCTTCAGCTGTTATGAAATACAGACGGTAGCAATAGTAACCAGGACAATTGCCTTTTCTAGCCAGGCAGTTTCAACACTTTTGTATACAAACAGTCCCTAGACTGTTCTCATTCAGGGTGTCCCTCAAAATCATGGGTCAAGGGAGCTGATGCAAACTGTGGCATCCTCCTAATTAGCGGGCATTAGGTGACTGTCTTGGTGACATTGAGGCTCCACAGTTTTCCTTGGCTACCTCGGACTTTGCAAATAGAATTTAGGATGTTGCTCTTGTCCTAGAATGCGTTTAGGGCCATTCTTTTTGACCATCCATGTCTCTCCTGTTGCAATACCAGTCAATATTGGCAAAGGTGTTCAGCTTCTACATGTTAAAAAAGGAGATTTTTTTCTCTCTTTGGAATTCATTCTCAAATGCCATTTAAAAAATGCATTATTTTGAACTTTTAGGGCATACCCTGGAAATGACGTTTCTCTGTGCTTTTATTTAATTGGAAGTTAATTAAATTCTTTGGTTGGTTGGTTTTTTCCTTTCCTTGGGGATGAGAATATGCTATCACTTTTATTCTCAGCCGGATTCCTGATTTTCACACCTGTCAGAGAAGGCTGAATTGGGCCAGGTCCCCCAAAGAATAGGGGTCTGAACAGCAGCCCCCAGGACGGAGTGGACAGAAATATTTTTCCAGTGTTAGACACATCTAGAGAACCAACCTAAACAGAGCAGCAAGGCTCCTCCACTTGAAAAGTCTGGACTTAGACAAATGCCCTCCACCTAATTGAGACAATACGGCTGAAGAGGAACATGCCGGGAAAGCAAGTGTGGTAGAACTGGGCTTGCTGGAGGCAAACAGTTGTGTTACAAAGCTGCTGATGTTCACCCTAAATGAGGTTCAGTGTGCAAGACATTACCAAGGCTGACAAGGAATGTCTCCATGAGAACATTGGCAGTGAGTGGAGCAGGACAACACTGGACTGTGTCTCTCAGAGAGGGAAGGCTATATATTGGCAGGTAATGGCTGGAAAGCCAAGAGTGCTTTTTTTTTTTGTCACAACTTTCACTAATAAAGACCTGTGATGAGGTGTTTAGCACAGCTAATGATGGACGCCACTTCTGACTAAAATGTTAAAGAATGGGCTTGAGAGTACTTAGTGATTTTCTGCTGAAATTTGCCTTATGAACTTATGCCATGGCACTTAAAAATGGGAGCTGAAATGCTGCTAGAAAAATGAGAACTGAAAGAGGCACTGAAGTCAGAAGATTACATTGAGTTCTTGAAGTCAGCAGAAGTATTCAAGGGTTGCATCTAAATAAGTTTAAGTCTGCATAACTTCAGGACTTAACCTCAAATATGTAATATGAGCTGAACACAGGAAGTAACACCTGTGTAATGGCCTGTCACAACACACAAAACTTTACACATGAATCCTGCTTTCTTGTTTTCCTTTGTTTGATTTTTATGCTTTCTCTCCTTTTAAAGTCATCCAGTAAAATTTCTGCTGTTAAATGTAATATAAGATTTTACCCTGTCTTCCTATACCTGAAGATTCTCCAAAATCTGGGCTGCAGCCAAAGATTTCAAGATGTGCTCATTCAAATAAAGCTGGGCTATAAAGCAAAGAGATTCCTGCAAATGAAAAGCAAACTGCAATTAGTGGTAGGATTCATCTCACCAACATTTACACACTTACAAACTAGACTTCTGTGGCTGCACTAGCCTCCCTGCCCCCCTACACAGCTCCTATTTAGAGACAGTGGAGAAAAGAAACCGCATTTCTTGGGCACATATAATCTGGCATCTTTCAGATACCTTCATTAGGATGACAGGAATTCTGTTGCAGAATTGCCCCTTGTTTTTCTGTTGCCTATAAAGTGAAGGTGGAATGATTAGTATTTGTCTGATAAATGCCATCCTGAGTGCTAAGGCAAAAATACCGCAGTTTGAGTTCTGCCTGGAAATAAACAGATGCAACGACCAACTCTCCTTGCCTTTCACTGTGCCAAAAGTTGCATCCATGAATTTAGAATGAGGCTTTTTTGGTCTAGAAGTGGCAGTAGAATAAGAGTCAGTTCATCCTACATTTTCAAAGGTAAATTCAGTTAAAATAATCTGTACCAAACTTTCATATTTTATTATGAGATTCAAAGGTTCATATTAAATATTTGCTTTCCACTTCATCTCCATTTAGGCTGATACAAAATACATACTAAAATCTGTTTCTGAACAGCTACGAGCTTTGAGAAAGTTCAGCTCTGCCTGTCACTCTCATAATTTGCATGCACAGTATTATTTCTCAGATTTTCCTTAAGTGATTTCTGTGCTTTTTCTCCTGATAGTTCTAGCTCTTGGAAGAAAGATAAATATGCCCCTTCTGATTTGCTTGTTTAACCTGATAAGGGTCTACTAGAATTGATTTTTCTTTCATACATTTGCTAATAAAGAGACATTAGCAATCAGAATATAGTCCCATTAAGCATTTGATTCACACCGCACAGAGATGTAGCATTACATTTCCCTAGCAGCATGGGCCTTGTTCAACAGATCTTAATGAAGGATTGATTTTGATGCCATCTTTAATGAATACATGACCAAAACGATTAAGTCTTTCAGTCAAGCTTATCTGAGACTCTGGAAATAATGGAAAAGCTTAAGGTGACAGACTGAGACAAGACTAATGTAACCAAGCCACTAAAAATACCAGGCTGTCAATACAGCTATTAAATATTGAATGAGTGTCTGCACAGAAGAAACAGAAATATTTGTTTCAAAATTAATAAGGAATTATTCCAGAATGGTCAGTTGTTCCCCTTCACACTTTGTACATACTCAAGAGATCTCAAATAAAGCCACAAAATACATATAACAAGTGCAGATGCTGCTGCTTACATGATAAACTGTTCAAACTGGGGCAACATCTATTTTTCGTGGGTAGCTTTAGACAATGTGGGATGAGAAAAGACAATTGAAAGTGGCACTACTATTTAACTTCAGATTTTTGAGTCTTTTAAGAACATAATCTCCATCTTCCAATCTTCTCCTACCAGAGATTTTTTTACATAACTAAAATAATTTAAAAACATTACTTTTCTTAGTTTCTGTGTGCTTTTTGTTAAAAATCATGTCATGATTTACGTATCAAACCTGAAGATATCAGAAGTAAGATGTATTTGCCAGTTTGAGTGAATTTTCCTTCTATAATAAAAAGTCTTGACAAAACTAAATTTGTAAATCTTTCATCTATAACTATGTCTTTGCCATGTACTGTGACTTAAAAAATTCTTCTACTGACCTGATGGGGTTTTATCTTTTGAGGTCAGACAGTGAAGTTGCAGCAATCCATTAGGGTGAGCCACATATAGAGAAAATAGTAACAATAGAGCTTAAATGGTTTCCTTGCTGTGAACCGGGCAGGTCTAATCTAGCATGGCAGCAGTGAAACAAATATTTAAGTAAAGAATCAACTTTTCTTTTTACTTCCCATTGAGTAGGTTTTTTTCCTTCTCTTCCTCCCTCCCTTCTTTAGTCTAATGCCCTAATGCACCTACACAATTACTGAGACTGGAGAATAACACACCTTTGAAATCACAGTCTTGGAAAAACTTATTTGCAAATATATGCACACACATGCACTTTGGAAATCCATGCAAATATCTATTCATTTTTACAGTAAAGAGTATAGAATATTTCAAGTCGTGTACAAGACAATTTATTTCTTGCTGCTTTTTCTGTTGATCATTTTATACTTTGTATTACCTTTCATTCTTTATTCCCATTTCCATTTCATTTCTTCTCTTGTTCTAAATAAAAGTGCAGAAAAGAGAAAAATGTCTGTATTCAAACATTTGATTTCACTTTGACTGCTGGTTTCACTTCTGGAAGACCTGAGGTCATATGAAAAATATTTCTAAACAACTGCACTGTTTCTCTTCCCCCCCCACCCCGCAGTTGAAATCGAAAGACAGTAGACTGACCGTAATAAAAACCTATCTAGATTTCATATTACCTGATCTAGCAGACAAAAAGAAAACAAATTTTTCATTCGGTGCTCGACACATGTCTTGCTTAAATGCATGATTGTAAAAGGGTTTTATTTTTCTTGTGTAGAATTGTCACACATAGTCTCTTCCCAGTTCCACTTGGTCAGCTATTTAATGTATAAGGGAACTAAAACTAAGAGTTTGGCTACGAAAATCAAATAAAAGACTCGGTATTACTGTAAAATAACTTGATTTCTCCTGGTGAAACCAAAAACCTTTTAATGACAAGAAAAAAAAATAGTATTGCCTCAGCAGCCCATACTTGCTGGTGATGCTGCTGTAATACAGCAGAGATCTTGATGTTCCCTAGACCCTTCAATCTGAACACATTGGCTGTCCCTGCCTCTACCCATCCCCTAGCCTTAGTTCAGACCTTTTCATGAAAAAATGGCACGAGTTTTTATGTAATACCAGAATAATTTCTAGTTGCTTTCTTTCCCACCCTGCTTGGAAAATGGGCTATTTCACCTGAATGGGTCACACAGTTCAATGCTGCAAGGAGATTCCAATGGCACTGAGTCCTCATCCTCAAGTCTAAACCTCTCATCCTGCTTTCTAGTTCTGCCTGCTTTTCCCCACCTCTGAGCTTTGCCAATGTTTCATCTGCTTAAAAAAAAATCATCTTTGTATTCGATACTTCTGCTACTGAGTCTCCCAGTCTGTGCTGTTTTAAGAATGAAAGGGGACAACAGTTTTCTTTGCTAGTATGATGCTAGTCTTCTTTTTCCATTCCCTCTGGGAACTATCTCCTTGGGATTTCAGTTATCCTCTAATCTATGTCACCACTCCTCCCCTGTCTCTGCTTGCTCAACTGGGCTTTGACATATTTCAGGCAAAGTCCAATTCTTTGAGAACTGCACCTTTGCCTTTCTTTGAAACACTGAAATATCTTGAAAGCTATTCATGTGTGTCTGATGAGTTTTTGTTTTATGGGTTTCATTGTTCTGTTTCTTTGCCATTTGTGAAACATAAAGGTCCCCAGCTTAAAAAATACTATCAATATTACTATCATGAGAACTTTCACCTATGGTTATGTGACTTTCTGATTTGACCTAGCATAGCTGTTTGGCATGCCTGTTGTTAAAGGCACGCTGAATTTAAGATAATTGCAAGACATCTGCTCTTTCTTCATACAGCTCCAGATGCCCATCCCTTATAATAAGATCTTTTTTACAGTCTGATGAGACATTCTGGAAGTTCAGCCCAATCTTAATTTATGACCTAGTCTTAAACAAAATCTTCCAAGATAAAATCTTCCAGATAAAACCTTCCAAGACAAAACTGAAAAATTATACAAAAAGTTAAAAAGAACATAACTATGAACACTGGCTATAAATAACCAGGCTGTTAACTAGAAGTGCTCACACACTCTGTGAACCGTTCTACAAGGATACCCGAAAGCACTGGGCTTTCGAGAACAACAGCACCTCTGGACTAAGAGCAGCAAATGCACTCAGTCTCTGTACTGGGGTCCTGCAGAGAGGAAAAGCCCTGTATCTGGGGAGGAATAACCCCAGATACCAGTACAGGCCAGTTGACAAGTGGCTGGAAGACAGCTATGTAGAAAAGAGGGTGCTGGTAGGCAACAAGCTGAACGTGAAGAGCATTCTGGGCTGCATCAGCAAGAGTGTGGCCAGCAAGCCAAGGCAAGTGTTTCCCTCCTCCTCTCCTCAGCACTCAAGGGGTCTCCCCTTCTGGGGTGCTGTGCCCACCTTTGAGCTCCCCAGTACAAGAAAGACACTGACATGCTGGAGTGCATCCAGCAGAGAGCCACCAGGATGGTTAGAGGGTCAGCACACATGATGGAAGGGGAGCGGCTGAGAGAATTGGGCTGGTTCAGCTCAAAGAAGAGAAGACAGAGAGGGATATTGCTGCTGTCTCTGACCACCTACTGGGATGTTTTAGAGATGCTGGAGCCAGACTCTTTCCAAAGGTGCACAATGATAGCAAGAGCAGCAATGGATACGAGCTGGAACACAGGGAATTCTGATCAGAGAGAGGAAAATCTATTTCACCTTGGGGTGGTCCAACACTGAAACAGGTTGCCCGGAAAGGTTGTGAAATCTTCATCCTTGGAGATACTAAAAAATCAGCTGGTCCCAGAGCAACTTGACCTTCCAACCTGAGTGATGCTGTGACTCTGCATCTCAGATATTGCAGGAGTAAGGCCCTGTGGCTAAGCTCCTGTATTGCTCTCCGTGGGGTTCAGAAGGCATAATACCTGTTAGTCTGTAGCATCTGTATTTTGAGTGATGAACTCGTGTGACTCGAAAGAACCTCCTGTGGCATCCTTTGCTTTGTATGAACATCGCTTACAACACGGGAATTCTGTGCTCCATTTTCACAGTAGAAAATTATATTGATTGTTACTTTTTCCTGTTTCTTCTGTCTGTGCTGGTTTTGGCTGGGATAGGGTTAATTTTCTTCATAGGAGCTGGTATGGGGCTGTGTTTGGGATTTATGCTGGAAACAGTGTTGATAATACAGGGATGTTTTTGTTATTGCTGAGCAGTGCTTGCACAGAGTCAAGGTCTCTTCTGCTTCTCACCCCACCCCACCAGCGAGGAGGCTGGGGTTCCAGAAGAAGATGGGAGGGGACACAGCCGGGAAAGCTGACCCAGGCTGGCCAAAGGGATATTCCATACCATACAACATCATGCTCAGCATGTAAAGCTGGTGGAAGAAGAAGGAAGGGGAGGGGGGACATTTGGAGTGATGAGTCTTCCCAAGTCACCATTACGTGTGACGGAGCCCTGTTGTCCTGGAGGTGGCTGAACACCTGCCTGCCCGTGGGGAGCGGTGAATGGATTCCTTATTTTGCTTTGCTGTGTGCGCGGCTTTTGCTTTACCTGTTAAACTGTCTTTATCTCAACCCACGAGTTTTCCCCCTTTTACCCTTCAAATTCTCTCCCCCGTCCCACTGGAGGGGAGTGAGCGAGCAGCTGTGTGGGGCTGAGCTGCCGGCTGGGGTTAAAACATGACACCGTCTTTTATTCTACTGCAAGTCTCTGGTGTTGCCAAAAGAAGTTTAGAAAAGTGTAAAAGTATCTTGGTCATCTAAATTAAACAATATTGTCCATTCAGTGATATAGTCATGCTGAGGAACATGGATCTCAATCATACCTCTTCAAAACTTTTCATTAAGTGAAACTTTCACTCCTCGGTTCTTTATACTAAGTGACCTTACTTCTGAGGTACTTTTAATATGGAATCCAAAACTTTTTTTATAGCAGTGTGATTTTGTTAGGTTTTTTTCTTGTTTTGTTTGGTTTTGTTTTTGGTTTTTTTTTTCCCCGAGAGGAAGATCAGGATAAAATTTAGGAAAATTCAGATGTCCTTAGGGACTAGAAGTAATAGAAGTGGTATAAATGTGCAGTGTCAACAGATAATGGTAACAACCTTAACTGATGGCACTAATCAATGCCAGAAGTATCAGAAGCTACTGATATGCTGATACTGAAAAATGTAAATGAGATCATATTATGCACATATGAGGTACTGTCAGTAGAACCAGATGACTATCAATAGCCTGATTAAGTAGATTCTGAAGAATCTATGTCAAAATGTTAAAAGATCTTGTTGAACTTAGCTAAAGAAAAGCAGAAGGAATCTGACTCTATGTGAAGTGGAAAGATGCCATCAGATGTTGAAGAGATCTGCTTAAAAGGCCCCAGCTGCAACAAAGATGAGTACTGTTTTACTCTTGAAATAAAAATGAAGTTTCTAGCTATGGAAGGAGTGAGGTTGCAGAACAGTTCCTCACTGCTCCAGGAGGAGCAGGTACAAAACCTGTGTGAACATCAATATGGCATGTAAAGGGATTTGTTTGGGCTTTTTAAATCTAGAAAATTATTTAAAAAATTAATTCAAAGAAGCAGGGAAGGTCCTAAGTCAAGCACTCAAAAGGTAGGATATTTCAAAATTAAACCTGTCTGCCTCTGCAAAATTTATATTGCCCTTTCCCATATGCATGGTTTCTGCAAAACTCTTGCTCAATGCACAGGCACTGAGATGGCGTATTAAGCGAGACATGTAGAAAGAAAAGATATGTGAAGAACGTAGCAACGAGATATGGCTGTAGAGAACGGGATTCTATCCTTTTCTCTGTCTAAGAAATTTGACATGTGGCTGTTTCTAGGATGGCTTACAGCATTCTCTGTAGTTTCCCCCTTGGAGAATACAGGAAGTTCAAAAAGCCTCTGTTTTTTCCTAACGTAAAAAAAATCTCAGTTCCAAAACGGCAAAACCTCAACAGGCAAGGTGTGGCCATTGTTTTAAATTAAAGGAACAATTATCCACACACAAAGGAACTGGCCTTAATACATTAAAGATGTTGAAATAATATATATTTTTCAATATATACTCCATGCAGGTTTCTTCTAAATTTGAAAAGAGTAATAAGGAATTTTAGGGTTGGTTTTTTAGGGTCTGTTTTACTTTATGATCTACATGTAAGAACCACCATTATGTTCTGATTGTCTATTTGCAGGAGAGCTCATAAAACAACTGTAAAGAATTAAAATTAATTTCATTTTAGGTTTGCAGCCTCTCTCTTTTCTGTTTGCAAAGGTATAATTCAAAAGCACACCGTCACTCTCAGCTGCCAGCCAAAACTGAACTCATGCTAGGTCAAGAAGTGTTTGCAGGAGCAAGCCTTACAGTAACTTGTATCATCATGATCCGGACGGAGCAAGATTGATGGGGTCTGGTCCTAGAAATGTTGCCACAGGTTGGTAGAATTTGATAACTTTAAAATATCTTTAACATTTGTAGATAAATTATTAATAAAGAAACAAACAACCTAGTGTTTGTTCAGATTGCTCCTACAACATTTTGTGCTTTTATTCTGCAGCGCCAAAAGAAGGGACATAAGTTAATTAACAACTGTTTTACTAGAGTCCCACTGACATCACTGATGATGCACATTCAAAGTAAAGAGTGAACGTGTCTGCATTGCTTTTGATGTGGTTCTTTTCTGAAGTTCTGGCAGAATATTTTAAAACCATCAAAATGTACTTTGCTCTTTGTCAACAAACTCACAGCTTTAAAAAAAGTTTAACCTCAGGTAGATACCACACTTGGCCATTTTGAACTGAGAAAGAGATTGAACAAAAGCTGTGTATATGCAACATGAGTAGTTTCATGGGAACTGATGTGCCTCCTGAACAATAAATGTAAACAAACAGCTGTTACAATCCCATAAAATGGCCCATATGAGATTGTGAGATTCATTTGTACAAAAACTCAGCCTTTGAATCGGGATGTAAGAACTATGCGAAGGTTCTGTGAACCCCTGCCAAATTATCAACCTATGTTCTAAGAAAAAACACGACATTTGCCTGAAAAAAAGGGAAATAATCTTTTGACTTCCTGTTTAAAACTATGACCTTATTCCTGAAATAATGTTTCACATTCTCCGTCTGCCTTTTTTCTACTATTTATTACTGGTATTATTTACTAATAGTGATCTGCAATTTACTTGATCCGGTATTTAGAAATATAAGAAAAGATGTAGTTAGGAATCCTGCACACTCTAAATGTTGCAAAACACAATTTATGTAATTTCTATACAAATACTACTGACGAATCAGAAGCACCTGTGGTTAAACTGTGAACAATTATGACGTGCTGTTGATCATTCTTATTTAAGTTTGGTGCTAATTAAAATGTTGAGATTTATACAGAACCTAAACGCTCCCTTTCAGGCTACCCAAGGCCTCGCTTTCTCTCCAGTGCTGACGGTATGCGGTGCTCAGGGAGGCAACGTGTCCTATGTGAACAAGTTGCTGTGGCAGGCAGTGCTGGGGGTCCCTCGCAGAGACCAAGATGGCTGGTATATCACGACCTGAACGAGTACAGGCATGACAGTGACAAAACAAAATCAACACCAAGTTGTGGAGTATTATCAAAGATATTAATCCATGCTGTCCTCTACTGGCTTGATCACGCTTCTCAGAAGGGCTAATGGGATACCATGACGTAAGAGTAGGAAGAGAAAACACCACAAAAATAATTATAGATGTTAACCAAAAGAAAAGCATAGAAAGCTTCATAGACCTTCTGAATCAGTAAATTTCAATACCCTATAATTGAGTTCTTTCATTTGCTGGCATTAAGAGCATACAACTTTAAACATCTACAAGGCAAGCATGAACATTTGAGCTGGTTATCCCTTAATAATTCATCAGAGAGGAATGGGAATTTCCAAGACGTGAATGCACTTACCTGTTTTTGATGGCTACTTTCAAGTGATGTGAGTAGCATATAGTAGCGTCTACTTCTCTCCAGTTGAAAGGGAGCCCAGCATGACTAGCTCACACTTGAACATCTCTAACAGAAATACTTCCAGTTGTTTAAATAAATCTGAAATTTTCCTGTTTCACTAACCACATTCCACTGATTATCCAGTAAAAGAAATTTGAGATTCAAGAACCTCAGATGCATTTAAGCAAGTGATATTCAGCACTAGCAACTCAAAGTACCTTTCATATTATTAGGAGTTCTGGAATTGTTCCTTACTGTTCGCTGCTAAATTGAGCTGTAGCTTCGTTCTTAAGTACTTTTTGTGGAATTCATATTCTGTTCAGTCTTAAATTGGCAGAAAGATCAAACGAAAGAAACCAAGTTCAGAATTACTCATCATGAAGAATATGAAAGTGACCACACAAATTTATCCAGTTGCAGTAACTTTGACAAAGCTTTCCTATAAATTCCCACAGAGTATTAAAACTTGGTAAGCAAAATATTAAGAAATGTGAGTATGAAAAAGTCAAACAATTAGACAAGGAAAAAGTCTAAAAAGCTGGGATATGTGGTCTAACTGGCTAAATAACATCCTCAAACAGACACTGGAAATAGCCGTACATTGCTTGATTTGAATGAATTTCTTTTGGAGAAACGTGCCTCATGCCTTTCAAGGCATTTTGTTGACTCAAAGGTGGGAGGCATCATCAATTCGGTGGTGATCAGATGTCACTAGCAAAAGTGTAGAGTAGATGACCTTGACAAATACTAATTGATGTGAATTAAAATTCAAAACAGTACAGTGACAAATGGCGGGGGATATTCATCTCCCTATATTCATCACTGAGACTGAGCTGGTTGTCTCAGCTTTCTATATTGTCAACAGAAAGAGAGAAAAAAGCACATCCAGGACGCGATTTATCCCAGCCATCTTTGAATGTGCCTCTGGAGATGCCTCCTCCTTTTTCTGCATTGACTGTAGAGAGTGTTTAGGTGATTTATACATGATACTCAGCATGTAGACAACTAAAGTCAAGCAAGATGAATTCTACCCTGGGGACAGAAAAAAGGTCCACCATAACTTAGGAGTTCATCAGTTTTAATTGACTGAGGAGAAAAGAACTAAGCATACTAGTAATTCACAGAATGACTCTAAGCCACCAGTACGTTTCAGGCATGAAAGGCAAACCACATCCTGTGATGCATCAGATAATAAATTTTCCATAGATAGAGAAGTAATAATACCACTATATAAAGATTGGCCAGATGTCATCTGGAATTTGATGTACAAGCATCAGTGACAGAAGAGAACTATTTAAATCAAAAGTATAGTATTATAACTAGCTTTTTATCCTAGGCTTTGGTTAGAATTTAAAAGCAGGTCCCTAAATCTTGTATCAGTGATGTTCTGGAACAGCCTTCTACAAGACCATCAAAACCCCATGTGCTTTTAAGATGGGTCTTGACGGTGCCTGTCTGAACTGAGAAAACACAACTACACTCAGTGAGAAGGCGGCACCTTTCAGTCCAAAGGTCCTATGGACATAAGAGGTATAAATGGTGCAAATTATTCTTCAAAGAAAAAGACTCCCAGTGTATTAATGTTTAAGTTGCAAAGTACAAATAAGGACATTCAGGAAGAATAATGTAATTTTAAATGAGATGATACCTTTTCAACAAGCTTTGAAAAAAAACCCTGCATTTTCCTGAATTCCAGAATAAGCAGGGAAGGAAAATGGAAAGCTTAAAAAATTAGCAAATAAAAAAATAAAATAGACCAGAGTATCTTCAGATGTTGTTTAAATAAGTTGTCAGTGTTACACAAAATTACTTTAAACAATTTTTACCCATAATACTACAACTGTTATAGCAGCCCTCAAACCTATACTGACTGTATTGATGTATTTACATGCAAGACAAGCCTCTGTGTAGAAGTTTGGTTTTCGTTTTATCATCCAGTAGTTAATTTACTCATTTATGTGGGTCTTTCATACAGCAAGAGAGGAGAGAAAAAAATATTCAAAACTATTCTTTTTTTAAAATTAGTAAGGCTGGCAGGAGAAATCCAGTCAGGAGGAAGAATAGCAGCATTGGAAATGACTTTATAAAATGGGAAAAAGGATTTAATTTGCAATCTTACCTTCATGCCACAAGCAGAGCCATGTGGGCTAAGCAGGCTGCCTCCACAGAGATGCGTCACTTGTCCAAGGCTCTTCATGGCATTCTCCAAGTTTCGGTGGTCATCCCTGAACCTTTCCACCAGATGCAACTTTCTCCTTCTGGAGAGCACGCTGGCAGAAATCTCCACAGAAGCATCTCCAAGGCAAAGATTGGGTTTTTTTCCAGACACCATATTCTACCTGAAGTCCAATCAGTGGACAAAGGAAGCAGCTGAAAGGCATGCCCGCGTTTGTTCTGGGGAATTCTTACCCTTCCTGACTCCTCAAGGAATGCATTGCTGCCTTGCTTTCATAGTTCTTCCATATATTTAAAGAATATTTTCTTTTTAATATCTTGTTTCAGTGATTTAAAGAGAAGATGCTGCAGTAAACATTTTTCTTTTTAGAAGGCAGGAACCACTTTTAAAAGTAAAAACCTGTGAAGCATCCTTAATGAGAAAAACACCCAATACATCTCTTTTTAAGACATGGTTTTCAAGTGTAAAAAACTTAACAATGAATGGGGGGAGAAATAAAATAGGAAATAACAAGGTCTGGTGGGAAAAAAAAAAGTGTAAACCAAGAAGATTTAAATATAATTATCTGCAATGTATGAAAGAAAATTGAAATCACAGTTACAAGAAGCCAAAATTAGTATGATAAACAGCTTCTATTTAAGTGTCTAATCCAAGTAGTGTCCTGCATAGGTAACTACGTTTCAGAGACATTACATTTGTTGAAACTGGATTAAGTTATAAGGGTACATCTGGCTGCTACAAGCAGTGATGGTTCAGCATTATTAAGGAGAAAGTCAGCTGTACAATTAGCTATAGTACATTTGTGCCTATAATTTATTTGCTTGTAGAAATGACCTGTAGCGGGAGCCTTAAAATAAGTGTTCAATGGAGCTGGAAATCTTTAAAGCTTTTCACTGAAACATGCTGACTTTGGACTAGAACAAAGAGATTAGTCAGGGACTTTGTCATAGAATCATAGAATCTTTGGGTTGGAAGAGACCTTTAAAGGCCACCTAGTCCGACCCTGCAGTGAGCAGGGACATCTTCAACTGGATCAGGTTGCTCAGAGCCCCGTCCAACCTGACCTTCACTGTTGTCGGGGATGGGGCTTCTGGGCAACCTGTGCCAGTGTTTCACCACCCTCATTGTGAAACATGTCTTCCTTAGATCTAGTCTAAATCTGCCCTCTTCTAGTTTAAAACCATTACCCCTTGTACTATTGCAACAGGCCCTTCTAAAAAGTCTGTCCCCATCTTTCCTATAAGCCCCCTTTAAGTACTGATAGGCTGCAAGGTCTCCCCAGAGCCTCCTTTTCTCCAGGCTGAACAACCCCAACTCTCTCAGCCTGTCCTCACAGGAGAGGTGCTCCATCCCTCTGATCATTTTGGTGGCCCTCCTCTGGACCTGCTCCAACAGGTCCATGTCTTTCCTGTGCTGAGGGCTCCAGAGCTGGATGCAGGACTCCAGGTGGGGTCTCACCAGAGCAGAGTAGAGGGGCAGAATCACCTCCCTTGACCTGCTGGCCATGCTTCTTTGGATGCAGCTCAGGGTACAGTTGGCCTTCTGGGCTGTGAGCACACATTGCCAGCTCATGTCCAGCTTTTCGTCCACCAGTACCCTCGAGCCCTTCTCAGCAGGGCTGCTCTCAATCCCTTCATCCCCCAGCTTGTATTGATACTGGGGGTTGCCCCGACCCAGGTGCAGGGCCCTGCGCTTTGCCTTGGCAAGCCTCATGAGGTTCACATAAGCCCATTCCTTGAGCTTGTCCAGGTCCCTCTGGATGGCATCCCATCCCTCAGGTGTGTCAACTGCACCACTCAGCTTGGAGTCATCTGCAAACTTGCTGAGGGTGCACTCAATCCCACTGTCTGTGTCATTGATGAAGTTATTGAAGAGTACTGGTCTCAATACGGACCCCCTGAGGGACACTGCTTGTCACTGATCTCCATCTGGACATTGAACTGTTGACCCCTACCCTCTGGGTGCAATCATACAACCAATTCCTTATCCACCCAACAGCCCACTCATCAAATCCATGACTTTCCAATTTAGAGAGAAGGTTGTTGTGGGGGACCGTGGCAGAGGCCTTACAGAAGTCCAGATAGATGACACTGGTAGCTCTTCCCTTGTCCACTGATGTAGTCACTCCATCCTAGAAGGCCACTAGGTTGGTCAGGCAGGACTTGCCCTTGGTGAAGCCATGCTGCCTGTCTCGAATCACCTCCCTGTCCTCCATGTGCCTTAGCACAGCTTCTAGGAGCATCTGTTCCATCTCTTCCCAGGCACAGAGGTGAGGCTGACAGGTTGGTAGTTCCCAGGGTCCTCCTTGCTACCTTTTTTAAAAATGGGTGCAATGTTTCCTTTTTTGCAGGCTCCAGGGACTTCACCTGACTTAGATTGGGAGGTCTTGCCTTCATCTTATGATGATGGAAAGGTTAGGGGGAAGTGCCTCCTTGAACATGTGTCTTTAGATAATAATTTCTGGTTGTGTCAGAATGAAAGCCTCCCCCAGTGCCAAGGATCGTGGCAAGCATTCCAACTTGGGCCATACTAGTGTTCTGTGATTTTGGCCTCACAGATGAGAAGAGGCTTCTGTGGCTTCTTAGGTTACTATCTAAGGTCCTAATGCCCTCCCATTCCAGTTTCAAACGTATGGCAAAGGGATCACACAGGAGCATGCCTTCTTCTAAGGCAGCAAAGGCATCTCTTATACAGGTGGTTACAAGGTATAATTCAAATTTCACTGATCAGACAAGGCAAAAAGAAGACACTGATGAAGATTAAATGAACAAGAAATTACTTGGTTGATCATTGCGAAAAACTGAAATAGCTCCGGGTAACATTGTCAAATATAACGTGCTGAGAATAAGAGAAGATGGTTGCAAGCGCAGGTACCATAAGGAGCAAACATCCCCCAAACCTGAGCAATAAGGTCCACATAAACCCAGTGCAATGGGACAACCACTTAAAAGGAATTTAGAAGATTTTCTTAGTGGAGCAGGAGATGTGACACGTTCCTCTTTACTTTTCCTTTACTCTGCAGGCTCAGAATAAATAATTATTTGTTTCAGAATGACAAAATGAACTTTAAAATGCAACTAAATATGGCCTAGTGCATAAAAATGTGCTATTAATAGCACAGTCTCTTTTCAGAATAGAAGTGCTCTTCAAAATCAATACTGAAAGGTTTACATTTACTATAGTACAACAGGCTGCTAGATTAGTTTGCTTTTTTTTCTTATGAAAACAGAAATTCGCTCCCAAATCTTGTGAGCCTAAACTTGCTCTCCCCAAGAACCCATTGCTTCAACGTTTCCAAAGGAATTGTTTTCAAGTCTTGTGAATTTTCACCCATCAGTGTCTCCCAAATTCCATCATCACTGACAGAAAATTTCAGATTTTATTTTATTTTATTTTATTTTA
>NW_010537162.1:0-53082 GCF_000687285.1 Phaethon lepturus | reverse complement strand
TCGCCCGCCCCTAAGCGCCAGGAGGGGCCGTGGCCCAGTCCCGAAAAGCTGCCCTGCCTCCCCGCCCCCGCTCCTTGCGGTGGTCGTGGCAGCGTTATATGCGGCTGTGGGTTATTTCTACACTACCTGTAATGTGTCCAGGACACTGCGACTGGGGGGTCGCTCCAACCTCATAATCAGCGTTAATTAAAAGGAAGCCCACGCTCTGTCCCACTGTGCCATCTCCCAACGAACAACCACCACCATTTTATTCGGTCTATTCATTCTCCCCAGGATTTTGAAAGTTGGCCAGTGTGGTCAACACAGGTAACATTCACATGCGATTGAGGAAAGAAACAGCAGTTAATAGGGCACATTATTCTTATCCATAGTCTCAGGTTTGGGGATATTCTGCCCTTTAAAAAAAACAGGTGTTGCCAAATAATTTTGACCTTGAATCACACATACCTTCAAATGGCTCACAACCTTTTGAGGAACAACCCCCAGGCTCTAAACCATTACATCACTAAAGCAGCCTCCTTGGTGCTCGCTGCCAAACAATAGCCATTGTACCCATAGGGTCTAGCCAAAAATAATACCATGTACAACTGCCTTCCCACTGTTGTCTTTGCAAAAGTACTTGTTAGTTCCAGAGATCACTTTATGGATGATGTACAGCACAAATAAACCCAAAAGGAGCAGAACAACTTGAAAGGCATGTAGAAACAGTGGAAGTGGGTGGAGTAGGAATAAGAAAGTGGATGGAAGAGGAAAAAAAACATTATGAGGAAGAGTTTTACTAAAAGATGATGAAGTGTTTAAATTAAACAGCTGGTTTTATGTTGTTGTGTAAGCGAAAACAAACCACAAATATTAGAGTACTCTGTCCGTGTGCTCATATCAGTAAAACTTGCATATTATTTTTGAGCAGGGCAGTTGCACGATTGCACCTTAAATGGTGCTTTTATGCAGCTGAGTTTAGAAAGAAAATGAGTTGTAAAGAGGGGAAAAGATACAGAAGGCTGAAGTATTTTTCCCAGCTTTTTTCCTCCCCTTTTCTTCAGCTTTTACTACAACATTGCCAGTGTTAGTTCTCAAGACACAAACATCAGTTTGAATGACTATTTGTGAGGGAACATAAAATGGCTACCCCTCCTGGTTGGAGAGAAGTGTTATGTGAAGATGAAGTATCTGGAAATCACAGGGATCACTCTAAATTCAAAACTTTGCAGAAAAGCATATAAGGGGGGAGGGAAGAAAAGAAAGAGTTATTTCAAAATACCTCTTTATACCTGAATTTATTTCCTTTGTGTAGTTCAAAAAATACCAGTGAAGGACGACATTTGCATTTCTGCTATCAATAGTCCAGGCCACAGCAGAGGCATCTTGGTCAAGCAGTGGAACTTCATATTGTTATTCTTTGTGCTGTACATTTCCTGATATAAAATAAAGATCTTTCATCTTCCATCAGTAATACATTTATCTTATAAATAAAGCAAGCCCTGAAAGAAGAGACAAATCCACACGCACACTGTACATTGTGTGAAAGGTGACTTTCAAGTTTTCCTTCACTTTTCTACTTCTAGTCATCAGCCTACTGAGTCATGCTAAGTCTGAGTTCTAGACTCTAACACAAATTTAGAGCTGAACTTTGACCTAAGTCCTGAATCATAGATGTAGAAAAAAACAAAACAGGCCAAGGAAAGTCACTTCAACTATTTCAGATGAAAGCTATTTAAAAAAAAAAATTAAGTCCAGTTTAAAATTCTGTCAAGTATTGAAGCCGATATTTCTATGTAATGCTATCTAATTACAACATGTTTACTAACCACAGCATATTTATTGCTAACAGGATGTTGCAAACGCCTGCTATAATGGGCCTCTGTTCAGCCATTACTGGCTATTTGATAAATGATCTGCAGTGTTAGAAGGTCACAGAAGAATAGTAGAGAAGCGCCGGGACGGAAGAAAGAAAGAGAAGACCCCAAACGGCCAGCAAGAACCAGGCTGTGGGAGAGACTCAGTTATGCTCTCTTTAAATATGGCCATGGCTTATAAGGGAGAAAAACATTGCCAACGTAAAGCACGGTCTGTAGGCAAAGTCTGTGCCATTCAGATGCATCCCCCAAGCTCTGTCCGTAGTGCCGTGTCTATATACTCATCGTAAACGTATGCTCCCCTGAATGTACAGCTGCAGCGACTTCCTCCTCGTGGAAACCAACACCTATATGTCTAGAGAAACAAGCACGTGGGTCCAGGTCCGGCCACCCAAGTCTGCATGGGGCAAGCTGCCTCCAGAGCTGAAGGAAAGGAAACAACCTGGAGGAAACCATGCGGGACGTCGTCCCATGAATCTGCTGTTGTCATCAGCTGGGGAAAAAAAAAACCAAACCAAACCAGTCACAACGGAAATGAGGTTGATCTGGTCATTATGCTGACAGAAAAAAACGCATTCCCTTTTAGTGGCGGTGGTGCTGCCTTTTAGGAGTTTCTGGTTTGTTTTGCTTAATTACTGGTGTTTGGAGTTTCCCAATTATCAGAGCACTCGCACAGCACTCCTACGCTCTCTGTCTGTGCATGCGAGTGCTGTCTCCTATTCCCCGATGAGACAGACATTTTTAACAAATTGATAAGATGGAATTTTCCCATGCAGTCGCTATCAGGCAATCAGAGAACTGCATGGCGTGTTAGAAATGAAAAAAATGTGCTTAACGCTCTAACTTGGACTAGCCCTCCAGTTCCTCCTCCCTCCTCACCTCAGGGTCAGAGCCAGATAGAGAAACATCTCCCGGGCTACAGCACTTCCATTGCTGTAGCGAGCACCAGGTGCAGCCTCATGGCCTGGGTTTGAGCCGTTTGCACACCTACCTGAACTGATGGGGAGTTTTAACGAAGCAGAAAAAACAGTAGCGGAGGGAATGAAAAATAAGCCATTGTACCAAACATCAGTAACAAGCTCACAAAACCCATGCGCTGTATCTTATTTGTGTTTTGCCTCATACGCTTTGAGGAGCCATCGATAAAACACTATTTCCCTCAGGCAGACTGAAAATATCTGAGACCTGGGCTTGTAATGCAAAGCATGCTCATGCTGGGGTTTGTATGGGAGGGTTTTCCTGCGGGAAGGAAGCAAGGGGCAAAGGGGAATCCACCGCTTGCTAGCATACCATCCCACGAAACACCTAAAACTCCTAAAGAGTTGAAGAAGAGATTTAGGTTTGGGCAAGCGGTAAGGTGATAGAATAATTTCGTAACTAATGGTGGGGTTCCTGCCATTTAACTCTACTTGCAGTGAGCTTTCGGTTCTCCGTGGCGTCGGGAGCAGCCAGGGCTTTCCAAGGGCGGGCAGCCCGGGGCAGCAGGCAGCAGGCCACATCTGTCAACAATGTGCTGCTATGGGAGGGCAGCGTGGGCCAGCTCAAGGACCTCTCTTCCTGCCATTGTTATCCCTGCAGCCCTGGAATTTCATCCAAATGGATTTGACCCCTTGCTAAACAGCCAGTGCATACTTCCCTGATTAGGGTATTCCTGTGCGAGGAGAGGATGGAGTGGAGGGGAGGGGGGCGGAGGTGGAAGGAGAGCAGCTTGCTCCATCCCCGCCGAAATGACAGGAGAGTCACTGCTATGCGCTGGACGCTACCGGTCTGCTGTAGTGCCTCACCATGCTTGCAGATAGTTTTTATTCCTGCATATACTTCATATTGATTTTGCACAGCGTTCCCCTATGAAAGCACTTGGCCTTGGTTTCTGCCTGGGAGGAACCCTCTCTTAGCAGGAGAGCCGACTCTCTTTTGTCTTCTTTTTTTTTTTTTAATATTTTCTATCCACAGGATGGTTTTCATGACCCTTCACTGCCACTAAGCCTCTGACATCTCAGATGATGCTCCAGTTCCGCATCACAAGAATACATCCAAATGGTCTTTGTGTTGCGAGTTGATGGGTATAACCACCCCACGGATGACTGCTGATTTTATTTTTTTCTGATCCTCACACTCCTAAAAAGCTTTGTCTTGTTCTTACACGTCTCCACCTGGTTTTCCCCTCATTATTTGTATCAGAGTATGCCCTGCTAAAATTCCCTTTACCTTATTAGACCCCAAAATGTATGACAACATTTCATACAACACAAAATAATCACCAATTAGTATTACAATCTGCTTCCAGCTGTCCCACTTTGTTCTTCTCCATTCTATTTCGCAGCCCTCCTACAAGAGAAACTTCACAATTTCTTCCATGACAAGGCTGCTGATGTCCAAGGACAGGTCACTGCCACACTTCGACCTCTATCACCCAATCTATCCCTCTGCCCATTTACGAATGCATTTCTAAAACCAAATATTGAAGCAAGCACTTAAATTTGAATCCAAGTTTTGCCTTTGTAACTGGTTCTCAGTTTTTACTCCAGGGCACCCCTTTGTCCCCTAGAGGGGTTGGAAACATTAGGACTAGCTCTCTTCTCTACTGTCGTTCAAACTTTCCATGCCTGTCTCCAGCAGAGCGGGTTAAGAGGATGCCTGCCTTCCTCTTTTTTCTCTCCTTTCCTCCTCCTCCATCAGAGATTTGACTCCCTAGCAGATGCCAATCACCCACCCTCTACAAAAAGCCATATTCCCCCTCAAAATTTCCCTCCTCCTTCCCCTCAGGACCTCCCAGAAGCACTGATCCTCTTCAGTCTCTTGTTCCAAACTTGTGCTCTGAGGCAGATCATGGAAACTTTATAAAACATTATTAACCCTAGATAATGAAGAGGTATTTATGAAACGGTCAGTCCAGAGCTTGCTATGTATTAATAGAGTTTTTGGTACACCAGGGCCACAACTTCCTTGTAGCTTCAAGCAAGAGTAAACGTCAGAAGATAATAATCAGAAATTCTGTTTCAGCAGATTGACCTTCCTCCTAAGAGGACATTAAACAATCTTTTGTTTGAACAGATCTCCAGGTACTTTGGGTAGGAACTTCAGTTGGGTGTCAGCATAGCTCTATCTGAAGTTAGTGGGATCATGTCAGTTTAAGTCTGGAGTTGCTGACCTGGCATAACGTAACTCTGTATTGTGGATCTTTCATCTAAGAAAATCTAAATATAAAAAAAAAATTAAGCAAGCCTAAAAATAGGATAAACATTTTAATATCACATTTACAAGCAGGGAAACTGAGTCTTGAGAAGACAAGACCCATGATATCCACTGCTTCTGGATGGGTCTGTACATTTTTCTGCACATGAAAATGTATCCAGACTGCATTTTCAGTATGGTTCAGCACAGCAGAAGTCAGGGAAAATGGTTGCCTGCCAGTACTTTTGATGGCCAGGTCGTAGAGTTCTCATACTGGATTACCCTCAAATAGAAAGCTACTTTTAAAACACAGGAAGCTAAAAGGCCTGCCCAGAATGCTGCAGACTTATCAGAAAAGGATCTGGGTCTTCTGGCTCCTGGCACAAGACCCTCATTTCATTCCCTTTGTCATTACTGGGCTTTGGATCAACGCATGCAAAAAATGTTTCCACTGGGCTTTAACTTTGGCCATCCACTCAACTATGCGTTCCCATACAGTCACATGCTATTATTACGGTTTTAATTAGTAAAGATTACACAGCTATATCTATTGTTTCAGTGAAGTTTTGGCCACAAAGTTCACATGGTCATACTGAGCCGAAAACCAAGGTTATCAAGTAATCAAGCTAAGCACATTTTTTGCTATTGCAGCTCCCTGTTTGTTTTATTCACACACATTCACCTTCCCCTCCTGCCCTCCCTTCTCCCCAGCCCTACTGCTTGCTTACCAGCTTGGAGCAGTATCGTTGCTTTGTCGTGAGCAGTGACCCTGCGTCATGTAGACAGATGAATTAAGTCCTATCGCTGTAGCAATCTAAACTGACATTTTGACGACGCAACATGGGTGCACCTCGGCAACAACATGGCAGTAAATGATCTTATAGCAAAGAGACACCATTTGAATGGACGAAGCACATTGTTTGTAGCTGTGCTGCATTGAGTTCAACCTCAAGCCAGGCTGCTCTCAGCCAGTGGATTCAAATACCATAACTGATTGAGAGTTCTTCCTGTGCCAAAACAATAATGAGAGATAAAAAGGGATTTGGATCTTCTTCCCCTTACTCTCTCATCCAGACTCTAAAGAACCAAAAGATCTTCATCACACATGCACACAATCAGGTATTTTGAAGTAAAAGCGCGCATAGAATACAGATTGTGGAACAAATCCTGTTCCTAGTTGCACTGGCAATAATCACGTATAAGCTACATCAAAATTTTGGCTCCTGCAATTTAACAGAACTTTCATCTTCTACTGGTAGAGAAATGTTATGTCTGGTAATCTACATAACGTGATTACTACCTGATACATCACTCCATATGGCTGTTTTCTTATTTACATTTCACCCATCTTGGACTGTCATTGAACAAGTCCATTTTACTTTTATATTTTAGCGTGCCATTTTTTGGTTCTTAGGAATTAGCATGAGGTAGTTATGTTTGGATCACTGTGATGAATGCTGATATTAAAAGTCTGCAATAGGTTAGTTTATAATGGCTTAGTAATTGATTTAATTCAATATCTGGAAACTCACATAGTGAGAGTCTTACCTACTTACACCTTGCTGGGTTCAGTTTAATTATGCCTCTTACAGATTCAGCTTACCGATAAGCATAGTTTGTGACCCCACTCTGCTTTTCACTGTCTTTAAATGCCATGTTGAAAACCCATGACATTAAGAGTACTTCAATGGGAGTTCTTTCTGTTTGTATTCTGCCCAGCGAATAAGCTGGGCATCAAGGCCTATGCTTTTCTCAGAAGCAAAAAGAAGACTAGAATCTCTTTTTCTGCCTTTTGTGCTCTATTTATGAAAAATCAGATTTTCTCATCATTAAGTATCACTAGAACAGTGGAGTCTAAACCAGGTCACCACCATGATTCACAGAAAAAAGAAGTAGGGGCTTGCAACACAGCTATTGTACTCCAGAGAGTCTGGTACAGAGCCCACAATCAGCAGTTTGCGTGCAAAGTCAAGGATGTGTAAGCCCATGTTTGACCCTAATTTAATGGCAGGCTAAGCCTACACACGTGGTTAGGTACCCAGGTGACACAGGGCTGTTCTTAAAGCCCTTGAGCATCTCTGGAAGGGAATCAAACCAGGCGACCCAAGAGCACTACACAGACAGTACTGGTATCTTCCTGCAACAATAGCCTCTTCCCAGAGACCAGATTTTATTCTTTAACTTCCCACACTAGTTTATTCCTCAACAGCTCCTCCATACAGAGGAGACTTAAGTAGCTCTTCTTGAGCTCTTTAACTTGAGAGAAAAGGATGCTAGCTATCCTCAAATCCAGCAGTGATCCCTCCATCTAAACCTGTCTAACACAAGGTTTATTCATGGGCAACAGAGGTCTATTGTTAGCAAAACATTTTGTGCCTGTAGCGGAGTAGTTACTTTCTTTTTCATAAATGCAACCACAGAAAAAAAATCACATTCAGTTTAATGGTAAATAGTAAGATTTACCTTTAAGAATTTAAAGGGGTTTCAAATATGGTGGTGAAACCAGAATTTTCTAGATCTCAGAACAAATGAAGCCACGTCCTTGGAGACAACTATACTTGGAATCCCCTCAAAAACATTAAGGAAAAAGATGTAGGCAATTGTCTGATTAGAGATCAGAGGTCAAACAGAAAAAAAATTGTCTGTTTGCACTTCCTCAAAAAAAATAAGGGGGACAATCTGTTTGGGATTCTTCAAAAAAGTTTGTGCAAGAATTCATTCACTTTGGAAACAGGATGGTAATTAGTATGCCTCTTCTCAATCATCTGTTTTGCTTTCCCAGGTAATGTATTTTTAAGCACAGCATTGACTGGCTTTGATTTAATGCAAGTTTTCCTGTGACTACTCACCCATAACAATGAAGATTTTTCTTCCTCAAATGCAAAATAAGCAGCAATACCATTTTAGAGCAGTAGGTATCACACCATATGGTGAACTGTACCTGAAATTTAACAGTTCAGAAATTAAAAGAAATAAATATTATTTATTGTTAATTACACCAAATTTAAATACTCCTTTTATTATACCTATTTTTAATTCCCTCCCCAACTTTCATACTAATAAAGGTTGTAGGTATTTAAACCGGGAAGCTGATGGAGACACAAAGTACACTCAGAACCAAGTTACAGTGGTAAATATCAGCCATGTTTCATTTGACTCCGAGTGACAGAAACACCTAGTTTGCCTGTTCTGAGCAACCTTTTGTGTTTCTTTTAGAGCACAAAACAGTTTGCATTTTGTTAAAACTGGTGCCACTAGTGAGAAGAAATGAGTGCTTCTCACTGAGTGTGATTTCTAATACAATTGGTCTGTCACTGTATCATATTCATATCACAACAAAAAATGAGTTGCATAGATTAGTTTTGCACTGAAGACTTGTCGTGAGCCATTTCATTCCTGTGCCCTGAAAATGCTTGTCCTTAAATCTGACAGGCACAAGAAGTTGCTTAACATTAGGCTCGCACAAGACGGAGCCCCCGAGAAAGGCCAGAACAGCAGATACTCCCGGCTCAGGCTTCTTTTGCTTCTCAACGAACAGTGAGAAGAGCACGTTACTGCACGAGTACCATTTATTTAATGAATCCAGCCTCCGCTGCAGCCTGTCCTCACGTGAGGCATCCAGCGCTTGCAAGGCTGCGTAGCGCAGGGGAAGGTGGTACAGGAGGCAGGACGCTGGTGCTGTGCCAGCTAGTCAGCGCAAGGATACTCTACAGCCGAAACACAGGTGACAAAAGATCACCTCCACCTTCTGCCCCTTCTGGCAATGGCCCTTATGAGACTAGGTCCTGCTCATTTTCTGTTTAGCTGGCTGGCTGTTACACACTTAGCAAGCGGAAGAATAGGATAACAATTTAAAGCCTTGCTTGATATTTTGGAAAGGTCTTTTGTTTGGTTGGGTTTGTTCCCTTTCCCTCCCCACCAAGAATAGCACTCTCTTTCTGCTTCTGGCATTCTGTTTCTCCATCTCCTCCTTTAATGCCAACCATAGAGTAAGAAAAGAGTATCATAGATTTGGAAGTTCCTACAAACCAAACCCTTTTGCTGAATCTGTCTCCTCATTCCCAATTTCTGCAAGTACCTGGTGAGACCGACATGGGGAAGAAGAGGCATCTAGAAGGCACACTGTTACTTCACAGCCTTTGAGTTAGGTTTTAAATTCTTTTCTGTCTCTTTGTGTGAAAGAGCCTAATGAACCTAAAAGAGCATTTCTTATTAGAAATTTTAAGTGCTTAAAAAAAACCCCGCAGCGGTGTAAGGACAGGAATCAGAACTCTGCCTAATGGATACAAACCTATTTTAACACTGCAGCTGGTGACATGAAATTAAGTTTTATTCCACAACTTGCCTTTGCTTTCTTCTCTTACGATCTCCTGTGCGTTGTACGTATTCATGGCACTCTTCCAGTGGTGAGGTTGCAGTGGCAGCACTGACAGCAGCCCTTGCCTGCAACAGAAAGTGAGCTTTTATTTACACCATGAATAACTTATGCCACTTCAAGATGCCAAGTTGGTTGGTTGTTTTTTGTTTTTCTAGGGTGGGGGTTTTGTGTGTGTGTTTTTGGTTAGTTTTTTTGGTTTTGAGGTTGGGGGGGGGGGGCCCTGGGGGTATTTTTTTTGTGGTTGAGGGTGGGGGGGGGGGGCCCTGGGTGTTTTTTTTTTTTAGGGATATGTGTTTTCTAAAACATGCGTGCTTGCTCAAAATGCTGAGCAATTTCATAGCGACTCACAGGTAGGAAAGATAACTAATAGTCATCTGCTAAGAAGTGACAACTGGCACATGAGTAGCAGTAGTGCTTCATGCAGTATAGTTGCTAGTGTTTCAAAAGGTGACTGTGTAAGCATGGATGCCTATAAGACACCCTACTGTCTGCATGCTATTTGAAAGTTGCTGTGGCTTTGTGATTTTTTTTTTTTTTTTTTTTAGCTTTTATCTTCTCTGTAAAAGCAACAGCATGACTATAAAGCAGAGCTTGGCAGGTAATTTAGCTTCCCAGTGACAAAACTATAGTCTCTTATAGTGTCTGATATCATAAAAGAGCAAAGAAAATATGGTGATAAATTCTGAGAATTATTAAAAAAAAATATTCTCAAATCCTGTGGCTCTTTCTGTGAAAAGAGCTATGCAAGAGAGAAGCAGACAATTAATTTCTACTGATTCATTTTTTTTACTGAAATTTCTTCGAGCAATGTATCTAGATTATCCATTGTCACCTCAATCAAGTTCATAGGATCACAGGTTAACACAGGTTGGAAGGGACCTAAGGAGATCATCCATCCCAATCTCCCACTAAAGCAGTCAGCTACAAACAATGGGGTTTTTAAAATTTTTTTTTTTGTTCATATCTTGACCACCACTTACAACTAGAAAGCAGCCTCCTTCTCATCAAGTTTTTGAAAACAATTACATTTTACCTCCTCTCCCCCCCCCTTTTTTTTTTTTAAATACGAGGGTATTTATTTAAATATGACAAAACATGGAGCTTTCCCGTCATCCAGTACCCAGTCAAGAAGGCAAGGAAAGAAAAAACTCTCTTGGTAAGCACACACAAGAGAGGACATATGGTGATCATGGAAATGTCAACATCTGATTTGTAGCAGTTAACTCCAGGAGAAACAGGTAAAACCTACTATTGCTTTCAACAGAGTTATGGTTTTACCATATGGAATTACAATGATGTAAGCCCAGACTAAGTGAGCTCATAATAATTCTTTTAAATCTAGTTGAAAGAGGTGTTAGAGAGATGTAGTATTGACCAGTAATTATAGTTTAACTGAGACATACATGAACAAGAAGTAGCAGAATAATTCAGAAAAAAAAATGTTTCTCCCCCAACCCAAGACTCCATCAAACCAAAAATCTTTACTTGGAAGTCTGACTTTCTTTGACATGCTGTTGTTCACATGCAGCAAACTTGACTTTAAGCCCAGGAGAGATTAAGAGTTCCCAGGAAAGAGAGCGGCTCAACAACAGAGTAATAAAAAGCTAAGAAAGTCCATACCATGGGCTGAGCTCTGAATCAAATGTCTGCTCAAGGAGTGAGCTAATGCACAACATGAAGTAGCAAGTTGCTAATGACTGGCAAGCTCCAAATTGAATTGTTACTGTGGATTCTCAGGTGCCTATCAAATGAAAAAATAATTGCAGCAAAGGACAATATAAGAAAACATCAGAAAAAAGACTATTCTTATAGTTTATTGGATGTGGAACTGTCTCCCTTGGCGAAGAGCATTTGCCTCGAGTCACTTTTCCAAAGCTTTGTTAAATCAATTGTAAATACACCTCCTAAAAAACCAGAATTGCCTTGGCAGGGGGAAAGACACAGCAATCCAAAGGGTCTTTTCTATCTTTAATTACCATGATCTCAGCTGGACATACCCAAAAACTTTTAGAGAGGAATGTAAGTGTTAACACTTACACAAGGACCTGGGCCCCTGGGGAGATGAACACATAATTGCTCCAGCAAAGAAACATCATCTAACTAGTTAGGAATGAAAAGATGTTATACATGTAGCCAGTATTAGTTCAGTTGGGCACTTTCTTGTCTTTTTTTTCAAGTTACTATCAGCAGTCTCCCAATGTATTCCAGGTGATTGATATCAGATAGGTTTTCTATCCAGTTAGCAATGAACCTCCCAGATTAAATCTTCTTAAAGTTCAGATTAACAGTTTAATTCAGCAGTATAATAAAATTTTAAAAATTTGTATCACTACCAAAGAAGCAAAATTTTGTTTTGGGAACAAATTGCAGTGTGTTTCAGATATTCTCTTTACTGAGTACACCTGCCCTCCAAAAATCAGTGACTGCAGTAACAATTAGCACTGATTGAACTCCTGCTGTTAGCACCACTTAAATCAAAAAAGAAATTTTCAAACAGCATTATAAATATTTATATGCTGTCTGCTGGAAAGTTTTTAGCTGCAAAAAAGCTTTTGGAAGATTCCATTTTTGCTTAGTTTTCAAATAAAGGGTTTTTTTTAAATGTGAAATTGTTACCAAAGGTTTTCAGCAACATTATATGTAAGTTTTTTGTTTACAGCTTTCTATTCAACAGGCACATAAAAATGTCATAAGAGATTAAAAAAACCAACAAGAAGCTTCAAACCACATCCATTAAACATTTCCTGAGAGGGAGAAGGAATTACTGACATTTTTATTGTTTTATTTTTAATAAGAAGAAAGCACAACTGCTTTGTTTCAATAGCAAATTCTGAGGACTTGTCAGAACAAACATTACTAAGTACTAAAGTGGTGATATTTGACTGCAATTAGATTCAGCGCTCCTACCTGAAGAGCTTATTGTATAATCTAGGTAAACCTACGCGGTTAAACCAAATCAAAAGATCAACATAAAAATCAGCACAGGAGCATACAACCATGTCAGACCATAGGAATACTGCATCGCTGGCTTTTAGTATCTGAGGCAAAGACCTAGGAATAATATCAAGAACAGAGTTATTGAGAAAGGTGAGGAGGCCTCCCCAGCCTCAGCTTGACATGGAGCAGCAACAGGATGCCCTCTAAGTCTGAAATCAGGGAAAGATGTTGTATTTTAAGGTCTTTCCCACCCCAAAATCTACCCACCACCATCAAGGTAGCATTGAGCCCTAAAACTTGCTGGGACTAGAGAAGACTGGAAAAGCACATACCTGGGGACATCAGCCTCTGGCTCTTGCTATTAGCTTTGTCAGTGCTGAAGATAACTATCTGAAGAGAACAAAATTTACAGTTTGGGATTTTTCTGGTGTTAAAACGATAAGGGAAAACACTCCTGCTTGGTGCTCCACAGTGATATGACTTTTTTTTAGTCGTTAGTAACACTCAGATTGTCTTAAAAGCTATGATGGGGAAGGCTACATTTGAAAGAAAGATCAGGGTATGAACTTCTACCCAATCTCTGAGGGAGGTGGAGATTTTTTTATCATCACCACCATCACTTTGTTATTGTCTTGAGATTAGCCTTAAAAACAAGAGCTATTTTTGAAACCGAAACATGAGTGAAAAATGTTTGGGTAGTGAGCCAAGGTTTCCTAGGGCACTGTTCCTTAGCTGGGTTTTTAAACATTCCAGAAAGCACTTTAAAAAAATATCGGTTTAACTTTTTTTTTTTTTTAAAGCCATATACTCTATTAGCTGCTGTGCAATGCTTCTCAATAAGGCTGACCCACATCCGGGAGGATGCCCTTGCGGCTGGAGGCAGGCAGGGCATCCCCAGCTCCAGCATCAGGAGCTGCACACCTTTGGCACCCTGCAGAGGGAACGCAGCCCTACCAGAGGCACCTTCTTCCTGTGCCTCAGGACAGTCCTTGCCCTCCAGGTGAGTGGAAGGGCTGGGCTTAGAGACCCATCCAACCATGCTCTTTTAGGGTCACTAACAACTTAGCAGTGCCTCTAACCCCAGATATGCAGTCCAAGGAGGAGTGCCATAGGTGGAATAAATTGTTCCTTTCCTCTCTTTTCCCTAAGAGACCCTTGACAACACTATGAGCTGGAGCTTACGCTTTACATTGGCCAGCCTATACCCACTAAAAGCATGATTTTTATTTTTTTCTAAAGTCACCATAGGTCTATATGCTGCAGGGACTTTGTATGTACACTCATTTATGTGTATATACACATACTAAGTATTCTAAAAATCACCATAGACATGCATGTGCTCCCTACAGACCCTGTTTCCATACAAGCAATGCTCTTCTAAAATGCAGCTGGACTGCATTTCTTAAAAATATCAAACTGAGTAGACTGCACAAGATAGATGCATGTCAGCAAGGAATTTAAGTATGTACGCCCACCTTTAACTCATTGAAAACAACATGCATGCAGCTGAATATGCATTTACCCACCTTGATAAACTGGAAACGGTAAGATTTGCTAGGAACAGCTACAAAATAAATCAGGAACTTGCTGTTCCATTTTCTCAACTGGGAATGCATAGTTAAAGTTTGGAATGACAGTTTAATGAATGCAAGATGAAAGAAATGTTTTTCTGTGCCACTAAAAACTCTCATGGATAAAAAAATTACAATTGACATTTTTGCTTAGATGGTTAAGGAAATAAGAGTTTTTTCTGTCAGCAAAATGTGATTTTTAGAGGATCATTCCTCTGTGTGCAGGAGATAGTGGATACCTGTTCCCAAAAATGTAATAGCTTTACTTGTGTCCTCAGTTAAGATAATTGAGTGCATATTGGAATAAAAATGTTATTCTGTAGGGATCCTACCAGGCCTACAAATGTCTTAAGGTCTCCAATATTACCATTCAACAACTGCAAGGTATTTTGGTAATGAATTCCTAAAAAGGGATTCTTTATTTTCGTCCTCTCAAAACAGAATTCTTAAAAAAACAAACTAAAATAAAAAGGCACACACAAAAAAACCCCTGGCATCTGCCCAACTGTACGTTGGGAAGAAATTATGAATTTGCACTTTGCAAAGTGCAAATTTGACCCATGTTTTGGAAGTTGGTGTTTTACGTGGTGCCCTTTTTGTGCTACTGGTCTCCTCTGCACCTGTTTCACACTGTACATATTTGCAATTTTTCTGTATTCTTTATCAGTTCAAAGACAGGAACATAAACATCTTTGCTTTTCCTGAGATGACTGTCTGTGTGTGTGTGTGTACGCATCGCTGAAACTTCCTAGCCTCAAATGCTGTTTTCTCTTGCCAGACACCCCTGTGGGTCTTCCTGAACAGCAGGCACTTTTTCAATAGCAACTTGGAGATACCGAGGGAGAACAGAAGGTCATTTTCTAAGACAGGATGCCAAGAGGACAGGAATTGAATGCTGCTGGCTGGCCACTAGACGCCATGCAAATCAAGAATGCAGTGTGGTCCCCAGGGAAATAGTTCATGAGCCTGGAGTATATGATAAACCTGCAACCAAAGCCTTCTTAGGCAACTGCGATAACAATGTGTCACATTCCAGAGGAGTCAAAAACAAAGGTTGCAAAGTCCTTGCAAAGCAGCGCTCCTTTAGACATCTGTGCTTTCAAGGAAAAGGAAAGATTTGGCAAGTTTTGTAATTTCTGGCAATTTTCTAAAAACAAAACAGAACAGTTTAGGGTTAGCCCATCTCAAAACCCCTAAGTAAGTGACAGCAGAAAGTAGTTGTAAGAATCCTTAACCTTTAAGAGGTTAAAAATTAAATATGCACCCACATTTATTAAAAATGAAGTAAATGCCACAATAAGGAGGTGGTAAACATGTATTTCCATAGCACATTACAAATAACTACCTGTCTGAAGGTAGTGTTAGCCACCCATCTCTTTAAATTGGCTTTCCTACCCTTCTAATTTAAGCATTGTACTACTTGCATAGTTAAGTAGTCTCTTCATTGCTGCACATAAATTGAGCGTAAACAGCCCAAGATACTTAGTCCTATTTGCCATTGCTCAGTGACTAATCTGTGCAAACAAACAGATCATGAAATAACCGCAGTATTTGTTATTCACTATTAATTATTGATGTTGGCTGACTGGCCAAGTCCCACAGGCTGAAGGGGTGGGGGGGGAATTGGAGACTGAACAAAACACCCTTCCTAAGGCGACAGACAGACTTCTGCCTTGCATGTATGAAGTATATGATACAGCACGAGATTTCACAGGAAAGTATAACTCACAGTGTCCTTATGAGAACCGAGGAAAGAAAGATCAAGAGTGCCCCAGAATTCAGAAAGCAACTACATGGCACTTTTGTGAATCAGATCAAGCTTACTACCTCACCCTTCTTTCAACCCTGAGGTTAGCTGCTTCTCTTTCAGATCTGAAGCACCCAAAAGCTCATTTTCTTCTTTGTTCCAGATATTCCTGCCAGTAACAGTACAAACACAGATCTTTGTGGTGTTGCTTTGTAAAAATTCTTTGATATCATCAAAGGTCAATTCTCCCTAGCAGAGCATCACAGTGCACCTCACAACACACCACTTCAACAGCAGGATAAAGGACTTCATGTCGAGGTCCAAGGACAGAGATGATTTGTTGCTGTTTGTTACAATTCAGCTAAAAAAAAGCAGCAGAGCATAAAAAATAGTTTGGAAAAAAGCACCCAAATTATTCCATTCCAGGTAGGAAAGCTGTATACTAAAAAAGAAAGTGCTGGAAGACTGTCAAGACAACAGCTGAGCTATCTGCATCAAGGCTATGTCTTCCACAGGGGCCCCCAAGAATTAGTTGAGCTGTTAAGTCACACTAAGGTAGGCACCATCTCCTTATTTCTCAAAGGCATCCAGAATTCATGCATGGGTGAGTACAAACCACACATCCACAGCCAAGACCAGCTACAAACAGAGCCTCTAGAAAAGGATCTACTGTGTAAGGATGTAACACCATATGACCAGAAAACCATCAAGGTTCAAATACAGGTAGGTGTCCTGTACAATAACTTCTATTTCTGGCACTGTTTCTGAAGGTGTCTTTTTGCGTGGCTGTCAGAATTGCTGTTTATGTAGTGCTCTATTTCTAAATACAATTACATGACAACCTCTCTCAGACCTCAGAAGGCACTGTTTAGACCACCATATTTTAAAAATTAAATAAAGATTAACAGAATCACACAGAATCATTAACATTGGAAGAGACCTTTAAGATCATCAAGTCCAACCAACAAGTTACTATGCATTGTCATCTTGCAAGGACCAAAAATTTTCCTCAAACACTCCAGCAGCTTCTAATTAAGAATACAGAAAGTGTCAACCTGATCAGAGAAAGTGCTAAAAAGCTATTCAACAAGTTCAAGTTTCCTGCATAACTGTCTCCTGAAGAAAAACCCAAAGGTTGCCATAAGTTTTACTTTCTGTTTTCAGAAGTGCATTTAATCAGCCCTTTGCTTCACTGGTAATCCACACACTGACAATTTTTCCCCTTCTCCTCTGCCCCCCATCTGTGCTTCTGAAGAAACACAGAGCCATAGAAATAAAGAAAAGTTGTAATGTCAGTCATTCACTTCCATAGACTGTTCCTTCCCTTCCTCCCAAATAACATCTATTCGCAGTAGTGTTCCCACTCTGGATAGACAGAAAAAGCTGTCCATCCAACAGACGGTTAAGAGCACTATGTGGTTCAGGAAGTCAGGACATTTTGTTGTTTCCATTACTAGAGAAAATGCAGTCCTTGCAGGTACCTGAGCTGTGCAAGAATTACAGGTCTCCTTTTCTTCACCCCATGCCCACTCCACAACTCCTGGGCAGTCAGCTGGTTTTCCACCAAAGTTCAAGTCTCCAGGTGATTCTTTCTCTCCGAGTCTCACACAGACCAGAGATGAGTATGAATCCTGAGTTGGGATTTGCAGCCTGAATTTCCCCTAGCATTCAGAGTTTCTCACATTTAATTTTCCAGTTCAAACTCAGCTGCAGAGATTAATACATTTGGGAAAAACAAGAATAGCAAATTAGAACAGTGATACAAAGCCTGCAAACAAAATAATAGATCATTTTTTTATGCAGACACCACTTATAGCTGAATATATGTATTCATCACAAATCTATTATAGACCTGACTCTTGGTTTCTACTTCCTCATACTCAAAAACCCCTACACAATTATTTCCTATATGATTTTTCCTTCCTACCCACCCCAGCCACTGCCCTTCCTGGTAGTGCGCCAGTTTTGTTATTGTTCAAAGGTGAAGAACAAAATCTATCCCAGAAACTCACTCTGGCAAAGCTTAAATTAATCATTTTAGGTTAAGAAGAGTGAAATGGCCCCATACAGGGGCCTCCAAGCAGCGCCGGTAGCCCTGACACAGCACAGAAAGCTGCATGCATCGCCCATCTTTCCACTTGCTTTACAGCTGACAGTCCTGCAAGTACAGAAAGCTGATCACATTGAAGAAAGTTAAAAATATGCACTTACACTTATGATTAACTTCCAGGCAAGTAATAATGAGGCTGCCACGAGCATGCTGTGGGGTTTGAGAATAAAAAAATGGGGTGAGCCATTCAATCATGAACGGAAGCAATGCTTCCATCCTAACATAGCCTCAACACCCAGCTAAAGATTTTCTCCATTTATGCAATTTGTGAAACAATTTGACTAGGCATCTAGGTTGCCCCGGGCTTCTGTAAAGCCACCTACAAAATGAAGCTGAGTAACAAAGCTCTGATTATTTGTACCAACTGGAGACCTGCTCCCCCAAGGATCACTGGCACTCCGTAAAAATTTCACTGTTGAAATTTCATGTCTTCCCTTTTCAGCTTACAAGATCAACACCCTGGTGCTTTGTTTGATTATCTCTTTTTTTCCTAAGGAAATAAGCTACCACTATATGGAAATGAATTAGTCTTCATTCAAAATATGTTTTGCAAAAGGTTTGACTTCATTCAGTGCCAACCAGAAGACAGACAGCGATCTTATTTATGAGGGCTTGGTCTATGCTTAATTAGCTGATTATTAGACTTCCCATTTCTGTTATTGCAGATCCTTAATTCTTTTCCTAACATGATGTGCTCTAAAAAATGTTTTCCAAAGAAAGCAGAAGACATTTCTATTCATCTTAATTGTTCAGGAAATTAAAACATGCCAAATTTTTTTCAGCTAATTAGCTTGAAATACCTTGTTTCTCACTGCCAGACATCTTTCTTGCTCTCTCTCTAAATCACCAGCTGCTCATTTGCTTCCTTTTACTGTCCTACATCACTCAGCAACTTTTTCCACAGGACGTTTCCTCTCACCAGTTGTTCATTTGGCCATAAGAAAACATGTCTTAGTGGATGCATTGAGCTTTTTTTTCCTCCAGATACCGATATAGCATACTGCTGTTGATAGCAGAAGTTACTTCCGGAGGAATAGAAGGTGCCGATTCATGTAGGCATAGGGGAGTAGTGGTGTGCAACACAGCACCACACTGCAGGCACAGGTAGGCAGGATGCTGAAGTATTACTACTTCATTTTCACCGGATTCTTTAAATATCGTGACCCTCATGGGGAGGGGAAGGTGAAAAGTTGTAGGACTTAGTCATCACTGCTTTACCCAGTAATTAATGTAATCAAAACCCAGTAATTCATGTGATCAAACACTTTTTGGAAGTCATCTGGGTCTTTAGATATTTCTGCCAGCACCATGTAGGACCCATTGATTGGGTCTTCCATATGCTGACATTTAACACACCAGTTTTGGAAGCCAGTTTTAACAACACTTGTCTACACATAATCTAGGTTAACCATTCCCACCTGTGTATGTGGATCCTCTTACTTCAGAATTACTTTTCACCCTAATTTCATATTATGGAAAACATCCATAGGAAGCCAGGCCCTACACACCTTACCTTGCAAGCCTCTCTGTTTTTTGAAGTGTTTGAGATTGTGCCTGTCCATATGCAATTTGTTTATGTAGCCATTACACATGCTGTGTTTTACATTACATCAGAGCCTGAACTGTTATCACAAGAGCAGTGATGTAAAACTAAATTGAGCCTTTCTTTTGACATCAGATCAATGCACCCATGAAGTGTGCAGCAACAAAGAATTATGGGTGAAATGCATTTACTAGTGTATGGTTTGCTTTTACTGCTGCTTCAGCAAAACATGGGAGTGCTTACTTACAAAAGTCAGTGGCATGAAAGATCTATCCAAAGTTTTTCTATGAAAATAAATCAGAGCATGTTTAAAATAAACAGTAATTCTCCTGAAAGACTTACAAATACTATTCAGTACTGAGACAATGAACACTCTCTCTACCTATAAATCACAGATGCTGCAGAAAACAACAATAGGACTTCTTCATATTTTCCTTCCTGCCCCTTCAGCCCTTCTTTCATGATACCAGTGCCACAGGAAAACGATGAACGCTTGCAGGAAGAAAATTGTTCTACTGCCAAGCCTGTTCAATACATGTCATCTTTCAGAACATACCAGTAGTCTGTTATGGTGGCATTTGCAATATGAACAGCCATCTGCAAAGAATGAAATCATCAATATATTTCAATATACAGCCTGGATCACTGGAAAGTTTTGAAGTGGCATGAGTGTCTGTTTATTTGTGGTTGTTGTTGGTTGGTTGGTTTGTTTGTTTTTCTTTTTAGGTGTCATTTGGCTTAGGAAAAAATGTACCAGAGATTTTAGGAATGCATCTCATCAAAAGTAAATTTAAAACATTGTATATTCACTAACTAAATCTGTGGTAGTGCTCATCTAGCTAAGGAATATTGTTAATTTAAGCTATTATCCTATCATTGCTGTTTTCTAAAATAAACCCAGGTCTCAGAATAAAAGATAAGACTACACCAATACATCTTTTCCCCTTTCTCCACTCTATCTGCAACACAAAGTCCTCATGGCAAAAAAGCGAATGAAAAACAATATCCTGTACAGCAGACACCCTTGCAAAAATCTGGCGCATCTTCAGCTTGCATTTCCCTACTGCTCCCTAGCAGATTGCCTTTGCTAGAGTACCAAGGAGAAAGGAGGAGAGGAGATGTCACTATTGCACGCCTGTATGATTCCCCTTGCTCCCGAAAACCAAAAACCACATTCTCAGTACTGATGTCCTTTTGTCTGGCATAAGTCAGTTATCATATTTCTCTTATATAGCTAAAAGGAGTCATAAATGCATTCACTCAGACAGCTACTGCATGTCCTTAGAGCACCTGGAAAAAGGATTCCCATAGGTAAGGAGGAAACAATTTTGCTTGCCCCTAATATAATGGTGTTTTTTCTTTTAATTCACACTTTTCATAGATTGTTTAAAGTTATTTTTAGGCTGCTTAATTTCTGTTTCAAGCTGCATGAAGGAAAAGATCTCTTTTCCATAGCCCATTTAAGGAATCCAGCCAATAAGATGCAGCCAAAAGCAAATCTTGGAGAAGAGGAATATTTGACAGTGCTTATACATAACATTGTATTTGTAATATCAACTGTCTCAGGCAGTTCAAGACAAATAGTTTTGGATATTTTGAGGCAAACTCTACTGGAACTGGGGGAGAAGGGAATGATGCAGGGACATGCGAAAGCAGCTGTAATTTTATATCAGAATATAAATCAAACCATTAAAAAATGTGTCATCTTAATCAAAAAATGGGAAGTCAGAGAGAAACCTCTAACAGTCATTAAAAGTTATTGAAAAAAACTATCCTCACTGAAAAAGGGCCATATATTCAGCATAGGTGCCAGCAAACATACAGCATGAATATGACCTGGCAGACTCCTGAAATTTAGAAACCCTTAAAAAAAAAAGACAACTGTGAAGAGCAATCGAACAGCATTGTGTGCGTTGCAGGACTGCTACACACTCCTTCACTCCAGCTTGCACTATCCTAACAGGTAAATGTATGTATGAGACAGGGCATACATAGAGGATTTTTGCTTTGTATCAAAATACCTCAGCCAACTACAGTGAGGAAAAAAATAGATCCCATATTTTCACTTAATCTCATACTCACTGTAAAGAGTGAGTTACAGAAAGCCCAGTGAAGCAAAAGGGATCAAGGGCCAGTGCAGGTAGGTAACGGCCTTTCATAAGACTGCTGCTGCAAAAACCACGTCAAGGACCTGTGAACGAGAAGGCAAGAGTAGTACCTATCAGTGAATTGGAAGTATTGAGAAGCAAGCTAGCCTTAAAGATATTCACACCTAAAGCTTAGGTCAGTCTTTCAGGGCACGCTATCACTCCCTGTGCTGTTTATACAAAAGTGGAGACTACGCAAGCGCTGGGGAGATTTCATAGAATATTCATTGCTGTGGAAAGGAGCACCCAAAACTAACAGAGATATGACTTTTTGCAAGGGCTCTTTTTCACTATGGACTAGCAATAGATGTTATGACCCTCTGCTCCTTCTCCCTAAATTGTGCATGCTCTTATGTTCTTGAGCTCTCAGCCTTTATTTTCATATAACCATACAAGCCAAGCAATTTAACCATGCCCGTATTAAATTACATGTTTGCGAAACTGAGCCTGGAAATTTCCTGACAGTTATAGAAGAGAAGCTGGAAAGATCAACTGATATAACCTGGTCATGACCCATCTATTATTCAGAGGAAGTAATTGGGCAGATAGTGTTACAATCGCTAATACTTTCATACAGGTGCAGCACCACCTGCTTCTGCTCTTTTTTGGCATAAGGCTATTAGATGTTCAGTTTAGGTATTGCTTGTGTAGGTTGAACCTTTATGAACCAAGGGAGATCAGTGTCAAACGCTTGGAGGAAGAGCAGCAGAACAGAAGACTGAAGAAGCCTAACACTAAGCTGTACCTTGCAGACATTTAAGATTTCTAATAGCCGCTTTATCAAACAGCAAATATACTCTTTAAAGCCTCTGCACATTTTTACAGTTGGATATGGTTCATTGTTTAGCTAACACTGAGACTTCACTAAAGGAGGTTGTCCCCTTCTCTCAACACAGACATCCAAAGTCAGGGGCAACAATCTCTCCATCAGCCACAGCTGCTACTCTATACAATTCTATATGATTTCTATACTGATCACAGTGCTGATGGGTACTGGGTTTTCAGAGGGGTATGCTGGGCTGTTTGGCGTCAGAAGATGGCTGTCAGTACTTATTCCACCATCACTTCCAGAACTCAGTCTGACCTTTAGGTACAGACTTGTTTTGCAATAGATCGAACTATTTAGATTTTTGTTTGTTTTGGTTTTAAACAAAGGCATTATTTCTTCAAAACTCACAGCTCTACAAGTTTCAGGTTCAACATTGGATCTGTTTGAACTTATTCAGTGAATCTCGTACCACTTCTGAGTTAGTATTTTGACAACAGGTACAGTGGCCCATCATGCAATCTCTGGCATTTAAATAAATGCTTGCTTTACTCTTTCTGTTTAATTATTGGAGTAATAAACCTCTCCCTTACAGTCTATTTAAAGTACTTTTCAAACACATGACCCACACACTACATTGTAGGTACTCAGAGGCCCCTCAGCAAAGGCAAGAACATTCAACTATTACGTTGCAAACTCATCCCTCAGACCTGTGGTAAAGGGCAGAATATTGCTGTTACTGGCATTGTTGAAAGTTTACAACAGGGACTCACCATTAATTTTTTCAACTGGAAGTTTCCACAGGATCTCAAAGATGTTTATAGCTTAGATTTAATAGTTTTCACCCCGTTGAAATAATTAGTTGGATGACTTCAGCTAGCAGAAGCACTCCAGACTGTTTAGCCTGCTTGAAAATAGGAAGATGAGGTCCTGCAAAACAGCTCCACTTCCAATGGGAACTGGTAAGTTTCTCTCCCAGCTGACAGATTTTAATGTAATTTTGGCTAATCTGGTTGCTTTAGGGCTGATCTTCCTTAGACCCACCAACCAATCAAGGCATTAGTTGACTAGCATCCTCTCTGTCCGCAAAGAAGTTACCCTGACTGTCAAACAACATGGTAAGTCCTTTGCAAAGGTTAAGATGCAAGACTCTGTCTTGGCACTGACCTGTTTCTTCCTCAAACATCTCCTACCTGAAACAGGAATTGTGAAGTGCTGGAGGTGGGAGGAATGAGATATACAAGTCTATAGCTCATATAAAAACCTACAACCACACACCATGTTTTTTTAGTGTTGTTTTGGTGATGGTTCCCCCTCCCCAACCTAATGGGCAATCTGTTTAACATAACACAAACTAATCACCGTTGCTATCTACAGAATAGGAGAAAAGCAGGATAACATTAAAAATGTGTTTCTTTACTATGATAGGATGAAATAACAAGCTGAAGGGTGATTAGGTCTGTTTTGTTTCCCTGTCCTAGAGCTAGGGAGAAGAAAACTGAAAGAAAACCTTTGGTACACTAGTTACTCTGGTAGACATGTCTAGCCAAAGATGCCAACTTGGTAAAGCTGGGTACATAAGACTCAAGAAGGGAATTCATTAAAACAAAAATGTTCAAAGAATAGCAGGAGGAAAGGGTCAGAGCTGTAGCTTGGAAATTTCTTTTTAGTTTCTAGACTTTTCTTCTTGTTCACAATGTTTTCCTGTGCAGAAAGATGACCAGTAATATACACAAAAAAACCTGAAAAACTAGAATTTGATATTTGTTCACATTTTAATACCTCCAGAATCTCTGCTTCAGAAACATGTTTCATATTTAGGAGTGAACCTGATCAATTAGAAAGCCAAAGAGCACTTCACTTTCCAAAACACTCAGTGGGATGATAGCAAGCTTTAATGCAATGGCCATGCACTGACAGAGGCGAGTCTAAAGTTTGGCTATGCAATTCTGAGTCCTGACTTGCATCAGCCAATAGAGAAGACAAAAGCATCATGTTCAGTAAATTCCTGAAAAATTCCCAGTTTCTCACTGGATACCTGTAAAAGGTGCTGAGTTAGAGCTGCACTACATGGAAAGAAAGGAGGTGGACCAAAGAAAGCACCCACTGTAGCAAGTCAAGTAGAAGTAAAGTCTCAAGGAAAGATTCCCTTCTGTCCCAGTTTGTTGCCTCCTCTCACTTTCACTATTTCCTTATTACCTGTCACTGGGCAACAGATTTTACCCTGGATTCCCAAACCAACACACTACTGTTCTATTCCTTTACAAAAAAAAATTTTTTTTTTTTTTTTTTGCGCTAGTCACATAAAGGGTAATTTAACATTTAAATAAGTGTTCCAGCTCTGGATTTTCTCATCTGTTCCTGTAGTTTTTATTTTGACTTTTACAAGTATTCACATTATATAGCACAATGTTAAGCACACTAACCAGCCATAAATAAAAAAAAATGCCTTAAGTACCAGACATCATGAAAGATAAAGTTGAGAGGAAAAAAAAAAAGGAGGACAAATAGTTTCAATCCTTAAGCCTTTAAATGCTAAGGCTTTTTACTTTTGTAGACATAATATTCAGAAACAGCATTAAAACAGAACTGAAGGTGAGGATTATTATTTTGGTCATTACCTAGAAGCACAGCGAGGGAGGAAAGGCTGGGGAGAGGGAGGAAGACGGGCAAGCCTGCACAGGCCAAGATCACCACCTAGTGACAGAGCATTTGCTTTGCAGGCGGTTTACTTAAATACTGGACATTGTGCCAGAGAAACAAACCATCCAATCCTTTGACAATAATAATCCTTTAATGTAAGGATTATGCATTCCTTCACGATTAGGCATATCATCTGGTGCAGTAAGATACTTAATACTTCGTGGGTTCTTTTTCCTTGTTTTTAAAGCATTCAAGAAAAAAAAAATTTCTTGAATTTGTGGAAGATTAATTTGGCAAGGCACCTGTTCTAATACTCCCCAAACTAACAATTTAGATAACTATTAAGTTAACTATTATTTCAACCTGATCAGTTTCTAAATTAGTTATTTTGGCATTGCTCAACAAGGGCAGGAGTTTTCTGCACTGGTGGGACCCTGAAAAAAACAAAACAAAACAAAAAACACAAAAAAACCAAAACCAACAGAGAATAAGAACTCTGAAAGAGGAAGCATCTCTCCTATGTGACGGCAACAGCCCTGGACATGTCCCTTTCTGCAGCACCTGACTGTGAAGGAGTGCCGGGTAAAGTATGAAGGTTCCCTAGAATCCATCTTTAATTCTTCCAGCAGAATACATTATTCTTTTCTTTCATATCTGACTACTTTCTTTCCCTCCCTGGACAGCATTGCCATCATTCAAAACAGTAAACTTGAGGCATGGTCTTTGATGTGGATATCTATATTTTGATGTTCAGAATAATAAATCTCTCCTACAGACAGGACAAGCCTGTTGAAGCCTCACTTTTCAGATGAAGGATAGTGATATCTACCCTCTTCTTGTTGCAGTACATTTTTTTCCCCATCCCTGAGAAATACACCTTTCTTTCCTCCCTCCCTTTCACACACTGCAAAGATCCTTGCAATAACCCAGTGCATCCGAGGTCTTGGCCACTCCATCCCTTGCTCTTCTCCATCCCATTTAAGTTCCATGTTTTTTGGAACAAAAGAGTAAAAAAAAAAACCAACAAAAAACAAACACAGTATAGCCAGTATGAGAAGTTCAACTCAACATGGATATACATATAAAATTCTGTATTATACATCTATATTTATATCTACATATATCACAGAATCGGAATCACAGAATAATTAAGGAAAAGACCTTTAAGATCAAGTCCAACTGTCAACCCAACACCACCAAGCCCACTAAACCACGTCCCCAAGTGCCACGTCTACACGTTTTTTGAATGCTTCCAGTGACTCCATCACCTCCCTGGGCAGCTTTTTCCAATGCTTGACCACTCTCTCCGTAAGGAACTTTTTTCCTAATATCTAGTCTAAACCTCCGCTGGCACAACTTGAGGCCATTTCCTCTCATCCTATCGCTAGTTACTCAGGAGAAGAGACCAACACCCACCTCACCACAACCCCCTTTCAGGTAACTGAAAGCAATAAGGTGTCCTCTCAGCCTCCTCTTCTCCAAACAAACCCAGTTCCCTCAGCTGCTCCCCCTAAGACTTGTGCTCTATAGACCCCTCAACAGCTTCATTGTCCTTCTCTGGACACAAATCTATATGTGTACGTAGACATGTTATATATCCCTTCCAACCCAAACTATTCTACGATTCTATGAATATATACAACATATTAACATTGAGTTTTATTCTGGTAACATCCACTTCACCAGGCTAATTAATTTTGGTATTGAAAAGATGAAACTATTTCCCTTGTGTGTCAGAAAGGGTGAAACTGATTTAAAAACCTTTCTGTGAAGCAATGTAAAATGCAATGGCTTAACACCATTCCCTGAAACGAGGCTTCTCAGAAAGTAAGAAGGTCCGTTCTTCAGGAGAAAGTATGTCTTAAAAACAAACACATCTTGTTTCTCAGCATGGAAAACAAGTGTCCAAACAAGTACTGCATGAGCCGTTTTGGCATACTAGAAATGGCATTTGAACATCATTCTTCTCAGAGACAGGGCTCTAGTTGGGAGCAGGGATAACTTACCTTGGAGCAGCTCTCGTGCTTTCGTCTCCTGCTGTCACCCAGGTTCCCGATTCGGACACGGTTAGGTTTTTCACAGATGTTGCTGCAGTGGTACAGGGCAGGCGGCCAGGCATCCCTGCTGTGGTCAGAAGCAGATTCTAAAAGGTACCCAGCTGTTCTGCAGAAGCGGTTAGCCCACACAGGGTACAAAATTAAAGTAGCTACTTACTTCCAGCAGTTCCTCTGAAAGCTTGTAGTTTTGCACAGGATTGTACCGCACCTTACACAAGGTTCCTCCAGGGTTCATAAACAGAAGATTCAGGTATTTTTAATCTTTTCCTCCATCAATTTCCCTTCTTGTGCCTCCACCACTGGCAAGAAAAGCTCATCTTGAAAGCAACTTTAACTAACAAATTAAAAAAACAAAACAACAAAAAACCCCTCCAAACACACCCAACAAAAAACCCCACCCCTACATCAAGACTTAGCAACCTGTTTTTCTACTCTCTAAAGCCCCCTAAGCTCTTAACGAGAAGTTAGCTATTGTGATGCCATCTCTAAAAAGCAGTACTTTCTGTCTGCATGGAAGATAAAGATTTACTGGGGAATATTCTCAGACTGATTTAATAAAATACAAAGCAAGTAAAAACATATTTTTTATTTAAAATAAGCAACACAAATCTTCCATTATACTTCGTCAAAATGGCATCTCCAAGACATAATGATTAACACACTCATGGTGAATTAGAATTCCTCAAAAATAAAGCATATGTGACAAAAGCCGGAATAAATAGCCTCTATATACTTCAGCATGTCAACAACAAAAAAACACATACGTAAAATGCTTGACTAAGCGTATTTTTCCCCAAACAGCATTCCGTTGTGAGCTGGCTTAACCTGATGATGAACTAAATCAATCTGGTTTTCACTTCTGCAACCAATTTGTTTTCTAAATGATGCATATCCAGTTGCATAAACAAATCCTTCTTATAGTCACAAAAGCAGGTGCCTCAGTTTCTGTTGTAACTAGCCTTTTAAGTATGTCTAATTTGCTCAAGCATGTTTTTTCCACATGCTGGAATTTATCAGAAACGGAGGCCATAGGTATGAAAATAATGTGTGTAAAAAAAATGCAGAAATTAAAGTCTCACCCACAATACATTTCAGTCTTGCGCCTATATAGGTCCCACTGAGGGTTTTTTTTTTTTCCTATCTATAAAGTAGAAAAAAAAAAGACATTTGCAGGAACACACCACTACAGTCTAGAGAAAGTACATCACTTAATTATTAACTGTAGCTTTATTTTATGTGTACATTTGTACATTTCAATCAGGTTCACAAAATGTAAAACTTGTAATCAGAGTATTTCATACAGAGGTCAATGCATAGCTTTATGATAACTTATTTATAACATGCAATAAGCTATGGAAAGTTTATCAAAATATTTTAACAGAAACTTTTAATCAAGTGAGCATGAGAAATTGTGTTTGACTGGTAAATCCTGTATATAAGCTACTACAAAACATTTCCTATCATAAAAAAGATAAAAACTACTTAAAGGCTCTTGAAATCTTACAATTGGACAAGTGTTCCACTGTGCCTCCATTCTAAAGCATAGAAGTGGAAATTGTGCAGAAAAAAGTTTTACTTTAAGTAATTGTCCAACTGTTATTGCTGCTTTTCAAAGAACCTGAAAGTATACAATGAAAACTTAGAACTAAACAAACAGCCAAATGGACATATTTAGATCATTACTGCAATTAAAATGCAAAAGTTAACTACAAAAGTTTCTCAAAATGTTGTGGGTTTTATTCTATATGTACATAGAGAACTGTACACAAATAGAGAAATAAAAGAGTTGCTTAGAAAATGAAATATAATAGTATACAGTATTTACAGCTTAAGTGTCACCCAGTAAAGTACTACCTTTTTTTTAAATTGGAGCTAAACTGTTACATGAACATGCAGTACATCCACAACTCAATACCTTTTTCTCAGTGTAATATAGTCCTGTACAAAACACAAATCAAGTATATGTTAAGTCACTCTTCTCCACCATTGTTCTTGCTGTCTTTGAGCTTCATAACAATGCCTAGGTCACAACCCTTTAGCTTAGGTAACTTCATCAGGTGAAAATATGAACATTTATTTCTATTACAAATTTGCAGAATGTGTTCTATCCGCAAGACACTTTATGGAGAGACATTATGCTGCATTGTGTATGATCTATTGCTCAAGTCATGCTTGATGAAAAACAGGATTGGAGGGGCACAATTTTGTCAGTGGACTAATGGATACTAATTTTGCCTTTTTCATTTTTAAAGATTTTCAAATTTCCTTTTTCCTCTCCTCTTTATTTGCTCAGTCAAATCCAAATGGCTGTAATACTGATTGTATTTGTAAAGCTTATAGTACAACTGCTATAGTTATTAATATAGGTATCAAATACTGTAGCCCTTTTCTCACTCTAAAATAGGTATCTACCTTTACTGGTTTCTGTAAGCATTTCTGAACAATTCTATGCTATTCTACGTATTGCCACAGTGAAAAAGTTTAGCTACATTTTACCTGATTATCCTCTAAAATCCCAAAATACTACGGACTTTCAAAACTTCATGATCTGTATAAAAGTTAAGTACATTTCAAACAAGTAAAAACCTCCAACCAAGTGATTTTAAAAGGTTTTAGATTTTTTTATCTCTGATGGCCTCATCAATATACCTTATATTGATGGATAATCTAGATTTTTACAGCTGTGATATTAAATACCTGAATGAAACTTTATAAGTTAGATCTCAAATCAAAAGGAATGCCATTTATATCAATCAAGAATTATTTTATTGAAAACATCCTTCAGTATTTACTTTGCCTTATAAGGTTGGTTTGGTTTTTTTCAATTCACAAAAGCAGCACAAAAGAACATACTATCCATTCCCTTTAACAACTGACAAATCTTACTAGTATTCATGCAGTAACTTCTTAAAGCGTTTAGTAACTTCAAGAAGAACAATTAAAAGTGGAAAAAAATGTGTGTTCCTGAAATAAAGTCCTTCTTTAGATCATTGCTTTGGAGTATAATTGTTTTTACATCTGCTATACCGGGAGAATACCCTAAGCAGTAACATAACTTTGCAGACTTTGAGATATCTTTGTGATTACATTTAAACTTAATGTTTAAACTGATTTCAAGTATAAAGCTAGGCACAACCATGGGAAACAGCATGCTGCCAGGACACAGTCTTCCTCACTTACAAGGTATCAAATGGTATGTACTCAAGTTAAATTCTACCTTCAACGACAACTTCATTTTCACCAAAGGATGTGCAGTTAAGTACACAAACTGGTGCTGCCCAGCTGAAGATTTCATTGCTCTAAGAGAGTACAGAATACTTTTCCCACTGACCTTAAAAGTTGTGGTGTTATGACCAAAGTGTGACCAAAAATTTGATGTTTATGCCAATACTGGGTTTTCAGCTGTGCTAAATTGACCTGCACACAAAGAACACTTATTCCTTCTGCAGCAGCAGCTGAGGATTTGAACAGTCTCTTCACCTTGAGCTACTCCCAATCTAGAGGTTAAAAAACAAAGAAATAATTCAAGAAGATATTCTGTCAATATGCTGATGCAGTTGCATGTGAAGTTCTGGTAGCACTCAAAAAAAGTTATGTTCTAGCACTTATATATATGTAGCACTCCATTATAATTTATGAACAAAATTCAGAATGTCATTTTATCCCAAATTGCTTGGAATTAGATTAGGTTGCAGTTGTCATCCTAACAACCACCCTCCAACTTTTTTTGCCTTAACTGAAATACACATATGATGAAAAAGTGTATTTCCAGAAACAGAAGACTAACTAGAAAAATCCGCATGTTCACAATTGTTTTTCTAAGCCTTATGGGAGTCCCATGCTATTTTTTTTTGGCCCCAATTCATCCACACTTCATTACACCTCAGAATATTGTGTCTGAAGAAAAAATTAATCACTTACGTGGAATTATACATGTGTGATGTTGAATGGCTATGTACAAAACCATGCAGCTTAATATGCTCATGATATAAATGCAGGAAAGGCATTATTAGAATATGCTTAGTGCATGAAATACAGAAATTAAAACAGAAAATTAAATCAGTTCTTACAGTTATTAGAGCTCAAACTCCATTACAGCTGCTGCTCAAACGACATTACATATGCCTCCCCACCAACAGAATTCAAACAGAAATTGTAACCAAAATAAATATCAATGTGCAATATGTTGAACAGGGAACACTATTTCCTTTAGAGTAATAAAAAGTGTGCTTCAGAAATAGAAAGTTACATTACACAAAATCAGGACTACTCTTTGGTCCAAGTTGAACGTTCAAACCTGGTTAAATTATTGGTTTCTTTAAAAAACTGTCAAACTTCAAATTATGGTGCTAGTCATGGTACATAGATTAGTTTCATAAACTCAGAACAATGCATGAAATTAAAGACAATCATTATTTTGAAGACTTTTTCCTGCAAGATAGCTGGGGTTTGAGTCAAAACAAAAATTTTTTTATCATACTGATAAATTGGAAGTGTGTAGAATGTATAAATCTTTAACAGCAGCAGCTTCTAACAACGCAGCAGAAGCTTCTTCACCTGAAATCATATTCACTATTCCCCCCTCCTCCAAAGATTGAATTGTGTTGAAGTACTATTTGTTTTTTTACTAGAAATTAATCACTAACAATGCACAGAATGTGACTAGTGATACAAAGGAGAGAGGCAGAGCTCTTTGAAGATAGTGCTAAAAGATCTTGTGTGCACATCTGCACAACACTGTATTGTCCAAAGGGAACCAGCGCCATTCTCAAACAAAATATCTTTGTAGCCTAACAGCAAGGGGGGGGGGAAGGGGGAGGGGAAGTATCTGAACTAATTTTCTTTTTCTTGGACAGGTTATTTGAATTGAATTAACAATTTGAATTGTTAGTGTGTGTAAGGTATAGAACACACCCAAAAACATCACTCATACATATATATACACACATATATATGCACACACTGCACTTTCACTAGAGCACCTGATGTTTAACAATGCTGTTCCTACAGATGTGGAATGAAACTTCAAAGTTTCACAGACATAAGGCCACTTACACTTCCTTTCACTGCGGGAGTTATTACAGAGTAAGTTCATGCTATGACCAAAGAATACTTCACAGACAAACTATTTGTCCTCATATATCCCTCAGGAGAAATAGTTAAAAACAATTTTATATCAAATACATAACTTTGTCTCTGTTAAGCCACTTAGGCATTATATTACCTGCCTATTCATTGTTGCCAGGCAATAATGCCATATAAAGCAGAGACAACTAAGCACCCAACAATGTTTTAAAAGTGATTACAATGATCTACGCAGTACAAATTAATTGGAGAAAGGTAACTTCACATCTACAAAGATGCCTCCTTGGGCAAAGGAGGAAAGTTACAATGGCAACAATTTCACTGGCATTATGATTGAAATGAAGAATGAAGTTCATCTATAGAAGTTTTGTATGTGCATTTCATAAGTTAGCAGTAGTATCTTATAGTTTAACTTAATGAAAGACAGTGAGCCATTGCTCAGTGGTAGCATAATAGCCTCATACAACAAATAAGAATTGAGATGCTCAAGGAAATGCGGAAACGGGGAAGAAGTTTCAGTGTGAGGTAAAGTCATGAGACAATCCAAATTACTGAATATAGTCCTTCATGAAATGGTTGGGTTTGATCCAGATAAGCATTTCCAAGTTGTCAGACAGAAATGTTTTAATGTGTGTTGAGACATTATATCAAATAACCAAATTAATTGAAAATAGAAAAAATAGAACAGGAATGAAGATATGTTTTGATTTTTGTTTGGTTTTGTAGGGTTTTTTTTTTAAATCCTCTTCCCTAAAAATATATGTAGCAAGGCACATTAGGAGAAATATCTTCAATTATTTTATTATTCAATTTGACTTAAATACCTGAAACCAGTTTTCTCATAATTTAAGGACAAGAGGGAGAAGTTTAAATTGCCTTTTACAGGTGTAATAACTTCATCATCTACTAAAGTGCAACGACTGTTATCCCAAATAGTATCAGCAGAAAGTAAAAAACCACAAGACAAAAACCCCAAACTATGAAAAATAAATGTTTTTGAAGACATTCAAAATAATGAGATTATATGTGCTCAGCCACATTTTAAAGCAATTCAAAGCCAAAATATAACACTGAAAAGGTTTATAAAACTCTGTTTTACCTTGTTCCCTGCAAAGCCTGTAACTTTGTACATTTTCCAAACAAGACTTAAATACTTTTAAAGTAAAAAAAAAAAATTAAGCATCCTTAGCACTTTTAAAAAACCCACACAGTTTGTGGAGTAAAATGAAGGCAGACAGGTTAATTTGTTACAACATTTTGAAGCACAATCCAGCAATACAGCTGGATTGTAAGTTATATTTTAACCATATTCTTTTATCTGTGCCGTAGGTGCCAGTAGTGTCAATGGTCCTGAAAGTCTTTTTGACATCTTAACAGCAAAACCTTTGAGCAATTTATTCTTCCTGTCAGCATTAAAAGCTGACTGCTGAAAAGCATTCAGTTGAGGAAAGATGTAAAAGACTCCTTATTCCTCACACAGAACTTTGTGCCCTTTAATTAGTAATTAGACTTAAAATTTCTATTCACTCCAAAACATCCACATTTAAGACATTTTACATGCACAACATTACTGTCCCTTTTAAACTAGAAAAGCACAAGCTCTACTGAAAGCTAAGTATTTGAAAATTCCAGGTATCTTAATCTTTCCAAAGACACAAAGTGGTCAGAAACAAGGTAGTAAATACATCAGTGCTGCCCCACTTCCAAACTTTTGCAGTATAGTAACTCTTTTATTAAACTTAACATTTTTGTTCAGTATGATGTGTTTTTATCCCTTTCCACTTTCCTCATAGGTGTATTCTCTTAAAGTCTGTTATATTCGTGTGTTCTTTAAAGAATACATGTAGGGTTAAGAGTCCTATCAGTGCTTAAATAAATACTGGGAGCTTATTTGCAACATGTAGCCTTTCTGAGGTTTTCAGAAAGGCTGATAACCATCTGTATGTTTAAGACAAAATAATTTCAAGGAAAGCATCAATTTAAGATTTGCTTGTGCATACACAACAGATTGTACTTAGTAACCTTCATACAGTCTCCTTAAACTACTGACTTCTGACAAGCTAAACCCACAAAGAAATGATGTGCTGAGCTTCAGAGAACTGCCATGAACCATTCTACACATGGTGCTAATTACATCAGGGTCGCTAAAGCTGTAGTTCTTAAACCCCATCAATATTCATCTATACTTCAAAACAGATTTAACAGCTGTTTTTAAAGCTTAATGAGAATATTCAGCATTCCAAGAGATTCTGCTAATACAAAAGTCAGTCATCTTGCTACTTTACCTGAATTCAAGGAGAACATATGCTCACAGCACTCTTCTACAATTGCAATTTCAAACCTTGGCTTACCAAACAGTTAAGAATTAAACTCCAAGTTTGGCATGTACAGCAATTTTCAGGAGCATCCCTTTGTTTTATTACAACACTTAACAACAAGGACCCCATCACCAAGCATTAACCTGACCAGCAGCTATTCAAGGAGCTTTATTTCAGCTTCACACAGGCGGATTGCCCCTTGACTCTGACCAAGGCGCATAAGGCGCAGTGCAGGAGTACAGCAGTTCAGACACTAGAGGACAGTCTGTGCATTTGACTGAACCTCTGGATTTATAGTGCATGTTCCATATCACTTCCTTTCTCTTGCACTAAAATTCAAGTTTGTAAGGTGATGAATCCACTTGCAGGAAGCTTCTCTTCAGATTAAAGATTTCTTTAAACTAGTTGATTCCCCTCCCCCCCCTTTTTTACGTAAGTCTCAAAGCGTTGCAAGAATTCTTGAAAATGAAATAATTAACGTCAGTACTGTCTGTCCAACACCAAAGACAAGAGCTTCTAAGGGAGCCATATTCTTTCCTGCTACTCTGTAAATTCCAGCTACTGCAGCACCTAAGAATCACAAGAAAAACAATGATCAAATCGCAGAAAAAGCCAAGTCTGAAATGTATGACAAATAATTTACTGTGTCTATGCATCAGCTATTTATAGAACATTACCAAACACTTCATGGCATTATAGAATTACTAGCCTTGCTTGTATTTTTCTAGTTACGCAAGCCCTTTAGGAATGATTTTCCCAACTGAAGCTGATTAACTTTTCCATTATCAGTTTGATTTAAGAAAATGAATCTTGCTGTCTCCCTGTAGACATCTTCAAATTTTTTTTTTACATTTTTACATTTTTGCCCTCTGCTAATTTGAAAAGGTAACAAAAAAACAATCTAAAAATTGACCGAGTCTGGAGTGTGGTTTAATAGTGCTTGTATAGGCAGGGAGAAGACAACAACAGTTTACAAAACAACTGTAAACACTTGCACATCTATCAGCTTCATTTAATATTTCAGTTGAATAACCTGGCTATAATGTTTAAGTTTAGTTTTGACTTAAACTACTAAATTGTTAACATTTGTTTAGCAAATCAAGCAAAACATGAAAAAGATCAAAATATTGCATTGTTATCCATTAATGTGTACGGGAGGAAATTTCTAACCAATATGATTAGATCTTGAGCACATTAAAGCACATTAAAAATTAAAAGACCATTTTTCTTGTACTGTTCTGTGCAAATTCCCATTTAAAGTATAACACCAAAAGGCCAGGATAAACCAGAAACAAAACACCACACTGTAAAAAAAAGCCAGGTGATAACTCCGTTCTTCTGTCTTTCACATACTGAATTTATCACGTGTTTGAAGAACAAAAGTGACAGAGCAAATGTATAGCTTGGAGCAAATGCTTAAGAAAAAGGTAAGTTTTTGTATCAATCAGTCAAAAAAAGTAACATGCTAATAATGAATAACATTTTCTGCTCAAGCAACTTCTAAGCCTTTTAAGGCTACTAAAATGTTCATTTAAAAAAGAAATACAGGCTTATACAGCTGTGTCCATAGGTAAAAAATTTACTCAATCCAAATCTCAAAAATTCACCTAGAATTAAGCTTTTATTTAATACTTTCTGAACTAGTATTTTCTATACAGTGCTTTCTTTCCTTGCCTAAAGAACAAACATTTTCCTTAATTTCAAAATGAATGAAGACCAAACCCCAAAATTTAACTATAGACCTTCAGTATGTATGGTCTCAGACGGTATCTAATCATATTACTTTCAGAGATCACAGAGTCTTTTTCAGGCTCAAAGAAAACTGAAAAGCCACCACTAATTTTTTAAATAATAGGCAAGAGTTTTAAAAAATTTGAAATTTTCTTGGTTTTGCAGTCACTAACAGGAATAATCTGCTGAAGTCATCAAAAACCCATTAGTGACACAGAAATACATTAAGTCCCAACAGATTTTCTGAAAATACAAGCTGTATCTGAATCATCTGACATCTTAAAAAAGTAACACCTCATTTTTACAAAAATTTTAGGAAGAGTAGAATTCACTAATAATTGTGACCATAGCAGTATTTACAAACACTATTAATCAGACTATTAGGTGAGGGAGGTGTGTGTAGGCATGTTTATTGTTATTTTTTTTAAAAACATTCTGTAAATTTTGTCAGAAATATCTCACCAGAAGGCTAGCCTTATGGTATTTCACTCCGCTACCTCACATAAGCTTTTCCATTTGTTCCTTGACTATCTGCTGTCAAAATATGAGAGAGATCCTTTAGACTGAGCCCAGTACTGACACTATTTTGGTGATTGAACTCTCAGAGTTAATTCAAATCAACCAAATTGGGATACCACCATTTGATGCAATTAGTTAATCAATAACAGAAAATTTTGGCTTCTTGAGAAAACACTGAGATATTCTGGAAAATATCAATAATAAAAACATAAAAATTTGGTAGTTTGATAATCATATGTTTATACTCAAATAACAGTGTGCAATACAACCTGTAATGCACAACCCAGCACAATCGGCATAGAGCCAAAGTATAATACAATAGGCTGCTAATGAAGGAAATGAGAATATGTCACCAAAAAGGAGTGTTCTTGGGGGAAAAGGAGGAAGTATAGACCTTTCTGGATTAAATCCTTGCCTCAAACTGCCTGACATTTACTCGTTCTTGGTTTTGGGGTTTGGTTTTATTTTGGCAGTATCCATTGCTATTTAGTAAATTTTTTATATTTTTAATAACCATTAAGTTCCATGATTTTTCAAAGCCTAGAAACTGAGGGGTTTTGTGCTTTTCTATACACTGGTAAAAAGACTCTAAAGGCCAGAAAGTTTGAACTATCTACCTGGGTAAAATTAAACTTGTATTTTTTAATAACCTATACTGCATTAATTCACCTACACAAATGATGTAGAGGACTGGAAGTACAAGTTGGAAATTAAAAGTCAGTTTGCTATTTCAATTTCTTAAGCACTGGACCAGGCATATCCAAATGACTACATATTTCAACTTGCACCCCAGCTGGCAGGAAAATAGCTATTAAAATCTCACATAGTATTCTGTCACTGTAATTTGTCTTCAGAAACTTCCCACAGAATTTCTTTCAATATGAAACAACCCAGTGCTATGCAGAAACAAAAACACCTGAAAGTTAAAGGATTTGGCTGTATTGGGTTTGCTTGGCAAGGTTTTGGTAGCCGGGGGCTACAGGTGTAGCTTCTGTGAGAAGCTGCTAGAAGCTTCCCCTATGGCAAATAAAGCCAATGCCAGCTGTCTGCAAGATGGACCCACCACTGGTCAAGGCCAAGCTCATCAGCAACAGCGGTAGTGCCTTTGGGATAACAGATTTAAGAAGGGGAAAAAAAACAACTGCCCAACTGCAGCCAGAGAGAAGAGTGAGAATATGAGAGCAACAACTCTGCAGACACAAAGGCCAGAGCACAAGGAGGTGCTCCAGGTGCCAGAGCAGATTCCCCTGTGGCCCGTGGTGAAGACCATGGTGAAGCAGGCTGTCCCCCTGCAGCCCATGGAGCTCCACACTTCACCAGATCTCCACCTGCAGCCTGGTGAGGACCCCATGCAACACTGGAGCAGGCTCCTGGCAGGACCTGTGGTAAGAGAAACCCAGGCTGGAGCAGGTTTGCTGGCAGGACTTGTGACCCTGTGGGGGACTCACGCTGGAGCAGCCTGTTCCTGAAGGACGGCACCCCATGGAAGGGACCCAGGCTGGAGCAGTTCATGAAGAACTGCAGCCTGTGGGAAGGACTCACACTGGAGAAGTTCGTGGAGGACTGTCTCCTGTGGGAGGGACACCATGCTGGAACAGGGGAAGAGTGTAAGGAGTTCCACACACCCCACACCCCCCCGCCCCCACCCCGAGGAGGAAGGAGCAGCAGAGACAACATGTGATGAACTGACCACAACCCCCATGCCTCGACCCCCTGTGGGGGAGGAGGTAGAGAAAATCAGGAGTCAACTTGAGCCCAGGAAGAAGGGAAAGGGATGGTGGAGGGAAGGTGTTTTAAGATTTGGTTTTATTTCTCATTATCCTACTCTGATTTGATTGGTAATAAATTAAACTAATTCATTTCCCCAAGTAGAGTCTGTTGCCCATGATAGTGACTGGTGAGTGATCTCTCCCTGCCCTTATCTCAACCCTCATTATATTTTCTCTTCCTTGTCCAGCTGAGATGGGGAGTGACAGAGCAGCTTTGGTGGGCACCTGGCCTCCAGCCAGGGTCAACCCACCACACTGGCTAACCAAGTTGCAATACTCTGTGCAAAACCTGTGGGAACAGCATAACAAGTCCATGGTCTAAGAAATTCTCTGGTGAATTTACACAAACACAGTACTGCTTACTTATTAAATGTTTTGACCTGTGAAATTGGATGCCAAAGATACAACTGTGTTGCTCCTCTTTTTATGCATAGATAAAAGACAAAGTACTTTGAGAAGCACTGAACCTGAACCTTCCCCACCACAGAATACTGTAAAAGTCTCTGCTTGGATATTCCAGCATCACATTTCCTATCTTCTGTTCTTCAGAAATTCAACAGGCAAGAAGGACTTTCAGTAGCAATAAGAAATAATCTGTCACAAATCATCCATGAAAGTGTCCAAAGCTGAAGTGATACCACTATTCTGATAATCTGGGCAGTACACAGAAAAAATGGGAATGAGAAGCAGCAAGGCTTGTCTACAGTTTAAGAGGTCACTGGATTTACAATTCCTCATCCTTAAGGGCCTTTCAAGTTAGACCATCTTGTCAACAACACTGAAGATCTTCAGGCAAAAATTACTGCTCAGGTTAACATAGGCCCCATTCAAACCACTGATTTTGATGTTAAGAACTCCTTACCAGCATTGCTTCAGACAAAACACAAGCTTCTTTCCTGTGAAAATAATATTTGCTATTTCTTTTTCCCCCACCCCCAAAGAGAAAACTCACCATGCTCCTATCTGCTTGGGAAAGCTACTGTAGTCTATTTATAAGTTAGATAAACGTAGCTGGATATGATAAAGCCGAAGACTGAATAAGGTGTCGTACTGATGTTATGGCATATATTTCAGTATTGACACAGGTAACGGAATTTCTTAGGAAACATGGAAAAACAGTATCCGATACCAGTAACTGTAGATGGAAACAGCTAAGCAGCATTTCCTCAAAACATACCTGGCATCATCACTTGTGTGCCATATCCCATCAGATGTAACACTTCTGCACTTTACTACATAAAATACTCCTGCTTTCTGCAATGTTTTAGTCATAAGTATAGCTTTTAGCTATAGCTCTGTGAACTCCCCAGCATGCTGCTTTAACAGAAAAATGGTTAGCATCTGATCTGTGGATACAATGTCAAGAAATAAAAAAAGTCTAAAACATATCTTGAGTGGTAGGCATTACACTAACACCATAAGAAACTCCATAACAGGTGTCCTTGCCAAAGAGCATTTTGCCTAGAACAACAGAACAGCGTGGGGTTGTTTTGTTGTTTTTTTTTAAAAAACAGTCTAATGGCCTTCCTCACCCTTTCCTCCCTACCCCAAAAATAAGCTAGAAAATAACATTATGGCCAAGCCAAGAGTGGTAAATTCTTTCAAATCCATGAGCCGAGTGTAATTTCTCCAGTCAAACAAATCTTCTTAGCTGTAAATCACTACCTACATTACATCTTTACTTCTTTTGAAAGTGCAACATCCTGCCCAGGTACAATTTAAAAACCTCCAGCAGGCCCAAGGAAATGAGCAGGAATTCAGCCTTGCAACTAATGGACCTCATTTCCAAGATAAACTTGTGGCTTTAAGGGTACTAAGAGGTGATCTTTATCAGAAACATTTGACAAAAAATATGCAACAAGTATGGTAGGGCAGGACTGCTCTTATTGATCCCCAAAAGATATTACCTGCTGAGCATACATCTTTTGAATAGCTTGGTACCCCACATTTCCAAAATTAGAGAGTAGGATGATTTCTGCACTCCTCTAACAATTTATAGTAGTTTTATCCTTGCACAATAGAAGAGCAACTCAGCTGCCATTATCATTAGGATAGCTATATAACTAAAGCAAAATCCTTAATAAACAATTAACAAATCACTAAGAAAAAGTTGGAGGGTTTTGTCTTTTTAGAAGTTAGATGTAAAATAAGGAAGAAAAAAACAAAAGAGGATAGACTTACTGGTTATCATTGCTCCAGTTATAGAACCCAGAAATCCAATGCTGACCACAATGACAGAGATCAGCCTCCCCTGCCTATGCCTCTGCAGCATCACAAACATTAATACTCCCACAGCACCATGGACAAAGAGAGAGGAGAAGAGAGCCCAGAGGAAAACCCAGTACCACATCTCTGAAAGAAAGCAGTCAAATAAAGGGTTAATATTTCTGAGACAATAACTTTATAAGTAAGAAGCTTTAAAACATTGCATACAACCAACAGTAAGAGAAAAGCAATATGGATTTCCATCTTAAAAGGAATCAATATGACAACACCAGCATATGCTCAAGACACTTCCCCCTTTTAGCAGTCCATTGTGAAGGAATAACTCTATGATCAAAAATTATAAAAAGGATTCTGGCACAATTCCTCATTCAGATTCAGATGTATTATTACAAGAAGTCCATTTTTTTTTTTAATGGTTTCTTTAAACAGCATTAATTGCAATTTCTTATTAAGGTAAATACTGCTGTAGAATGGACTACTATCTGAAACAAAGACTGAACCAGGAAAAAGCCAAGAATTGTGGGGTTTCGTTTTTTGGTGGTGTGGGATTTTTTTGTGGTTGTTTTTTGGTGATTCGGGTGCGTGTGTGGTTTTGTTGTGGGGTTTTTTTGTTTTTTTTTTAAATACACAAGAGACAGCATCAAATGGGAAAACTGAGATTAAAGACTTCAGTTTATCTACCCAAGAGCTGTAATAGAGTTCTACCAAATTAGCTTCAAAGGCAAAAAAAACCCACTATAATTTTAACATGTCTTACTCCTTGCTTTTAATTGCTTAGCACAGAACTTCATAAAGACAGGTAGTCACTACCATTTAAATTACTACACAAGGACAAGAGATCAAGAGAATGTATGGAGTACACACATTTCTCTAAAGAATGCCAGGCATGATCATTACCTTCAAAGAAAAGAGCAGGAACCTCCAACAAAGCTATGTAAGAGTTAAAGAACCTTTCTCATTTGGTGGTAATTTTCTAAAAACATTTACTATAACTCAAAAAGGTGAGGAAATTAAAAAAAAATCCCTTTTATTGCAAGTCAACTATAGTGGGTATGTATCATCACAGAATTCAGCAAATTGGGGCAAATTGTGCTGATTGACATAATCCCATGAAACTGTCATTAATTTAGAGGGTTTTTTTCCTGCTGTTTTCCCTCAAAAAAAACCCCAACAACCAACTTTCTTACAAGAGCAGGATACTTATTGTTTATGAGGTGAGCCTGTGTTATTGCAGCTTGACACACATCATGTGAGCAGAAATATGACCCAATTAGCTAACTTGAAAATACTTAGCAGCTCAGACAAAACATACTGTGAAAGGATGCTGAGAAAGAATGGTTGCTAGACAGTTACCACAGTCCTTTGAGTCCAATGTCAATATTGTATGTAGCACATACAATAGCACTCGTAGCACAAATACAGTTTAAGCTTTTTCATTTAGCAGTACTTTGAGAGTAGATGCAACCCCTCCCCTTTCATACAGGCATAAAAGGCAAAACCATGCCATAGGACTTACAACTCCTCTAAATTACAGTAACCAAAAGGCTCTTTCAGGAGAGCAGCAAGGAAGGTGGGTGGTAAATCTATATTCAGTTAATACTAACAGCTGTAGTTCAAGATGTAACTTCACTGAGTGATTGGATATATGTACATATATATTTAGGGTGGCTCTAAGCAGCTCTCCTCAGATGCTCCATCCTTTCACCCCTGGCCCCAAGTTGGGTCTCAAAAGTCTTTGCAAAAGGGTGGCAACCACAGTACTGTTCTACTAAATGTCTCTTCATTCTCAGAAGCTACCGTGACAGAACAGTGGCAAGAGTGCCAAGTAGTCACTCTACAAATACCTGACAAACACCCTCACTAAGATTAGGAAAGATTGACTAATTGCTGATCTAATCTGCCATGGTCATGGATAGTTTGGTAGGGGAACCTCTCTTGCAGTCCTAACAGGCTGTCCTGGGTTTTGGATGGGATAGAGTTAACTTTTTCCTAGCAGATGGTGTAGTGCTGTATTTTGGATTTAGTATGAGAATAATGATGACAACACACTGATGTTTTAGTTGTTGCTAAGTAGTGATTATAATAAGTCAAGGACTTTTCAGCTTCCCGTGCTCTGCCAGTGAGGAGGTACACAAGGCATTGGGAGAGGGCATTGCCAGGACAGCTGACCCAGACTGGCCAAAGGGATATTCCATACCATATAACGTCATTCTCAGTATATAAACTGGGGGAGTTGGCCAAGGGTGGTGACCACAGCTCAGGAACTGGCTGGGCATCAGTCAGTGGGTAGTGAGCAGTGGTACTGTGCATCAGTGCATCACTTGTTTTGTATATTCTTTTATTATTATTTTCTCTTCCCTTGCCGTCCTATCTTTATCTCAAACTCATGCATTTTACTCCCCACCCTGCTTCTCCTCGCATCCCACTGGGGAGGGGGCAGGAGGTTGCATTGTGCTTAGTAGCTGGCTGGGGTTAAACTATGACACAGGCCTTGTCTGTTACTAGCACAGCTTGGGTGTTCCCATTTGTTTTTTTCTAGTGGAAGTAAATATACAAAGAGACTAACCAAAGGAGCTACCAATAAAGAACCTGGCAGCCCTGATAGACCTACAGTTTTGACAGTAAATAAGCAATAGGAGATGGGAAAAAAAAAAAATTTACTTTCCCGCAAATGTAAACCACATACAACTTTGCGCAGGGAAACCCCATCAGGAAGGAACACTATCATTCTTCTAGCGTACATTAGAGGAGGTACCAGGGAAGACCCTTTCCTTGAAAAATGTCACAAAACCAGATTCCTAACAGATTAAAACACTATTCTATCAAAATGATAAAAACTAAGCTCCTGTCCCATGAGGGATCATTTCCTTGAGCACCAGATAGACTGTTAGGAGATACTTAACAAATGTTAGGGATATGGACTGAGCAGACTGTAGTTCAGCAATGGACTGAACAGGTTCTCAAGTCTAAACTGCTTTGGCAACACTGGCACTGAAAAAAACACAAGGTCTATGTTCTACTTTACCATAGAATTACCATGAAGAACAAAAGTTAGAGAAAAGCACTCTAATAGGGTAATTAAGAATATATCTAGTAGGCAAGAGCAAGCATTTCCTTGCTTGCAGATGTTGATCTCTGAAGACCTTCAATCCTCAAAGGTATTATGTGTGTATGTTATATCTTTCATTTTAGTTCTCCATAGTAATGTGGTTGAGCCCATCTCCCAGATTATTCAGCAAAGCACAAAACTAAACTGCTGGCAGGGGAATGTGATGCTGAACGCACTGTTTCAAAAGATAACTTATTCTTACACAGAAAGAATGTTTTTCCTTGTTTGCTAGTAAATGCTGTAGTAGAGGCGCTACATATTTTCTGGACAAGCACCCTTTCCTGCAATTAAGTCTGCCATACAATTTTTGTACCACTTAAATTAGACTGATACACAAAATACTCAGTAAAAGAGAGGCCTGGACCATCAGGATGGAGTGCTGACAATGTTCTTGACCCAAACTTTAATTGCTCTTGATTAAGATGAATGCAAGAGATGAAACATCAACCACCAAGAAAAAGTGAAGGCCTCTTGCAATATCAGTAAAGATAACCTGACACCCCAGTGACAGATTCTGAGAATACACATTTCAAACCCACAGCTGAAGAAAACACTTGGTTCTTACGTAACGTTACACAACAACTGCAGGCTTCCAAGACTGCCAACACTCTATAACTATGTCAATGGTGTATTCATCAGTATTACCCCATCATCTCTTCCACAGTCTAAAAACAAACTCCTGGAAGGTGTGCTGTTGTGGAAACTGAATTCACGCAGGTATCAACTGATTTCATAAAACTGCATTGGAATGAGATAAACTTGTCCCCATTTAATATGAAGCCAAAGAACAGAAGACTCAGAGTTATTTCAAATGAGAGGGGACCTGCAATTATGGCAGTCTATTCAGCAGCCAGTTATTCTGAACAGCCAATACACAGGTATGCTCTGGGGAGGAAAAGCAAAGCTCTTGATATTGTCTCTCTGCAAATGTGTCTGAGGGACAGTCCCAGGACACTGAAATGTGTTTTCAGTGCCATTCTGAATGAATGCAATCAAAATGAAATGCATTTTCAGCCATTCTCTCCCAAAAATGCCATTGCAGCTGAAAAGCTTGCAACTGGGCCAAGAAAGTCTGTTGGAATCTGATTGTTAGACACTATCATTCCCTGTAATTTCCACAGGAACTGCATCACCTTTTAGGTGATGTGTCTGTGGTCATTGTTGACATTCACCAGGTAGAAAAGGCAACTGATTTCCAGTTTTAGGAAGGCTAATTAGGATGACTGTATATTTAGAAGAAAAGGAAAGATTATGGCAAGGCTAACTACTCCCCTATAACTAAGAAACCCAAAATATTTACAAACCCTTACACAATAAAATAGCTGCATAGCAAGCAACTATCTTAGGTCTTATTTACATTCCAAATAAGGCTCAAGGAAAATTAGCATCACCCCTCACTTTACATTTAGGGCAGGAGACATGAGATTGGAAGGAGCCCCAGATGTCCTGTTGGATAAAGGAATATAAACTTGAGTTTTTTGGTACACACTTTCTTCTCCTCTCTTTAAAAGCAACAGGCATATTGAATATATTCAAAAGGAAATTAGAGAACACCCAGAAATATTTCTTGTTCCACACAAATGCAGCTGTAGCATTTAAAGAAACTGGTTATAAACCATCACTTCACAGAGGCTTAGGTTTCCAAGTCAATAGCACTGTAAAGTCAGTGATACAACAAATACAGGTAGTTACACATACCTGCAATAATCCAGTACCTTCTTATTAGAAATTATTCATAATAGCTTAGAACTTTGCCAAACTGACAGTAGATGCTAAAACTTGTATGTGTTCAGAACAGTTGAAGGGGAGGGAGGTGTAAGGAAGGAACACCTTCATGTCCAGCTGAAGATAAGCGGGAAGAAGGACCAAAGATTTGTTTATTTTGGAAGGAGACAGAAGGAGGAAGGTGTGAACAGAAGGGTTAGGGACATAGGCCTGTGACACTCCAATTTGCATAAGGCAGGCAGCAGGGCGTGGGACACAGCAAGCAGTTGAAGATTGGTTAACTGCCACTGTCCTGTAAGTAGGCAAATTACTTAAGAGATCATCTTCTATTTGGAGTTGCTTTTTTAAATATGGTCTAGATTGGCTCTCCACCAACTTACATATCTAAATTTGTTAGATGAAAGCAGCTGAAAAGCTTTTATTTACCAAGTTACTAGATAGAGTTATAAGCAGAAAGACTAGACGATATTTGTTTTGTCCTCCCCTCACACATATTCTTGCTAAAGATTCTCACCTGCTGCAACAAGAACTAGATCTTCTAAAAGGGAAAGAAGAGGAAAAAGTCCCTCTGAACTAGAAAGACAGTTCTGCCACTTTGTGTTGTGGTTGGAACTACTCTGGCATTTCCCCTCAGTACCAAGATATCTCTAATTTCCTAGCGATTCTTTTTTTTTTTTTTCTTTTCAGAATGGTTGATATTAGCAAGGAATAGGCAATAATTTATATTGTTGCATCCTGATACAAAATAAAGAAAATGGAATAATCACATTACTCAACACATTCTGGGTTGATAGCTTACCTAATTGTCACATGACAGTAGCATTTTAAAATCTGATATTAAAGAAATTGAGAATTTGATCACACAAAGCTTTTTAATCATGCATTTAGACCATATCTTTCTCTTGCAAAGTTGGCTTTTCTAGTGAGGGACTCAATGAAACACAGCAACATATTTCCCATAAAACTCACACAACATACAAAACTGGAGCCATTTATAATCATAATTTATGAACCCTTTATCTTTGTCATGTTAAAAAACCTGGAAGATCTGTAATTCAGAGAATTGTATCAATTGACTATTTCACATAAGCGTTTCCTGTCTTCAGCTACAAGCTACACATTTCCTAAGAGACTGCATACTTATCAGCAGTTCTTCTGAATATAAAAATTTCTTTAGATTCCTGAGTAGGCATCAGCCACTTTGTTAAATCAGCACCTCACTTCATAAAACACCACCTTAGTCCTAGAACCTGAAACAGAACAAATCTCTTTCAAGCACTTTCCATAGGAAAGGCAGGAAAAGTCATTCTTTCTTTATCCTCCTTTATTTATCCTTTTTATACCTGGTAGTTCAACACACTCACATGTTTACTTCTGCTCATTAACTAGGCCAGTGATGAAGACAACCAAGTAAGCTGTTTAACATGAATGGACAGGATAAGGAAGACAGCCAACCTTTTAAGCAAACTGGAGGAGGCTTCAAGATCCATAAACCTAGAGGACAACTTAGTCATTCTTATCCTGACAGGCTGAGGACAAAGAACTTAATGCACAGGAATTTCTGAGTGGAAGACTTCAAGGTTCACTAAAATTCAGTATCATCTAACTCCAGAATCATGATGACAGGTGACCCTCAGAAAAAAGTATGCTAGAGTAACAATGAAGAAAGCAAAGAATGGGTTGAGGATAACACTGAGAGATGCTACTAGAAAATAGAGAAAGAGAATGTGGACCTGTGGACAAACAGTGTCCAGACTTTGCTTGTCCAACAATTACCAGGGAGTTGAAAGATCTGTAATACCTACATGGAGGAAGTGTCTTAAGAACATGCTGGTACAAAAACTATTTATGACCTATGACCTATACACGGATTCATACTTCAAGAGGTATAAACTTACCTACATGATCATCATTGCTACCTTGATAAAAAAGCATGCTGTCAAAAAAAATTCAGTCTTTGTGTAGCTGTACTAATTAGCTTGCTCTTTTGATGACGAGCTGCACCTATGGAAAACTTGGCTGGTATGGCAATAATGATTTTGCTTTTCTGACCTACACACAGTTTATTTATGTTCTCATAGGGCTACCCTAAAGAGCCATGAATAAACAGAACTTTAGAAAAACCTCCCAGCTTCCTTTGCTTGACCCTAAGAAAGTTTCAGAGTTTACTTTCAGTGTATCTGTCATGGTTTAGCCCTAGCCAGCAACTAAGCCCCACACAGCTGCTCGCTCACTCACTCCCCTACGGTGGGACAGGGGAGAGAATCAGAAGAGTAAAAGTGAGGAAAGTCATGGTCTGAGATAAAGACAGTTTAATAGGTAAAGCAAAAGCTGCGCACACAAGCAAAGCAAAACAAGGAATTCATTCACTGTTCCCATGGGCAGGCAGTTGTTCAGCCATCTCCAGGGAAGCAGGGCTCCATCCTGTGTAACGGTTACTTGGGAAGACAGACACCATAACGTGGAACATCCCTCCACCCTTTCCTCCTTCTTCCCCCAGCTTTATGTGCTGAGCACGACATCATACAGTATGGAATATCCACTTGGTCAGTTGGGGTCAGTTGTCCCAGCTGTGTCCCCTCCCCGCTTCCCATGCACCCCCAGCCTTCTTGCTGGCAGACCAGCATGAGAAGCTGGACTGTCCTTGACTAGTTAGCAACAGTTCAAAACATCAGCACATTATCAACATTTTCTTATCCCAAATCCAAAATACAGCCTCACACCAGCATCTATGAAGAAAATTAACTCTATCCTGGCTGAAACCAGGACAGTATCCAAATTACTTTCACAACTTCTTTGTATCAAAGCTCTACAGTTGCTAAAGGAATGCACTAAGAGGGAACCAGGAAAAATCCAGCACGTAGGGGCTTACAGCACAGTGACATCCAATCTATTGCATGGAAGCCACAGCTTTTCTAATAAGGGCAACCAAGATCCATTTTTCAGGTTTATTTAAAATTCTTAGCACTTAATCACTATGTTAAATCTTATCTTTGGTTTCTATTCCTTTCCACTGGTTTTACTTACGTGGGGAATTTTTTCTACCAGAAGAGCTACAAGGCTCAAATAACTTGTAATTCATGCCCTATCACTCCAGTTTTAGAGTACTACTTTGTTAATTTAGGATAGAGAGATATATATCATACAATAGATATGTATCATACATACATTATTCTTATGTACTATATATGTACACATCATATTGATGCAGGCATACACAACCTTAAAGATTAGAGTTTAAAGCATGCATCTGTTTAGAATAACATTCATATCATTTCCAACTTATCAAAACTTAAAGTTGCACTCCATCAACAGCTTTATCTTGGGCAAAGAAAAAAATGCAAATTCAACACACTAAGTATATAAATGCTAACATTTTCAAATAGTATCTATACATATAAGCATGCTGTCCTGCTGTCACTCAGCTTTAGTAAACGTGGAATACTTCACTAGTCTTTCATCTTCAGCAGTTTTCTTTTCCTCTAGTCTTTAGCTTGTTTTGCCAGATGAATGATTACCTATAACATTTAATACATCGAGACTGATTACTCTAAAAGAAAGTCTCTCTCTTGAGATTCTAATCTATGTACCCAGCCTAACACTATTAGCTACAGAGTTAAGTCAAGCAGTACTGTGCTGTGAATACAAAGATACAAATTTAAGTCAACAAGGTAACACATGTTGAAATTTGAATTAAGAAACTTTACAATGTTATATTCCTGTAGATTTATAAACTCAAGGCACTCAGATTAAGAAATGCCAGTATATTATACCTGCAAATGTAGCTCAGCTCTTTACATGTTACAGTATTTTCTTCATCAGTGGGTTCTTTCCTCATGTATTGTATTAACTGGTATTCTTGAAGTTAATCAGGACTATACAGTCAAATTGTGGTTTGGAGATGCTAACGTTTTTGCTGCATTAAGTGGAAGAGAAGCACTTGCTGAAGAGCATTTAAATCACAAATTACAGACTAGTCCTCTCAAGTTACAGGATAGGGGACAAAGACATAATCCAGACAATCAGGGATTTATGATTACAGGATGAAGCTTAGAAAAAATATAACAGACACGGAGCATCATCTATGTGACACCCATAATCTCTTACAAATGTTCACTTTCAACAAATTAAGGAGTTATTATCATCCAGCACTTTAAAATTACAGATATTTTATTTCAAAGTGTATAAAAACAGTTGTAGAGTCTTGAGTTCATCACTTAGGACACAGGGAGTGTTGGGAAGAAAAGGAAGATGACTCTGACTTTAGAAGTCATACAGTACAACACAAGTTTGTGGTTGTTTGGGTTTTGTGGGTTTGTTTTTTTTTTTTAAACCCCTCTGCATGCAGTGGCATGACTAATATAAACCCCATTCAGACCAGAAGCTTACACCTTTGGAACATGCAATAACTTGGACCATAAGCTTAATTCTTCAGAGCATGCAATAACCAGACATAAATAAAACATTTACGTTGGTTACAGGAAGAGTAGAAATATTGCTAGGTTCTTTATTGTGGCGGTAGCATTTAAATATAAATGTTTACTTTAATAGGCACTCAAACTAGGACCTTTTTTTCAGTTCAGATTCAGCTATTATCTGACTTCTAGTAAACTCTAGCCTACCACTAACTCTAACACACAACCCGTGCATATAAAGGCGCTGTTCTGGGGATTTGCTGGAGGAGGTAAAAGCCTCCAGTGGTTACCAGGCCTTCACCCCCATCATTTACAGTAACACTCCTCTGCCTCACAAGTGAAGGCAGGAAGATACAAAGCAAAGTTCATCATGTTGGTGGGGCAAGGTTCAGCTACAAACAACAGTGCTTCCAGCTTCGGCTATCACAGGGTGTGATGTTTATGTAGCAGGAGTGAAGTTGTCTCCTAGGTATTTTGAGCCATATATGAAAAGACGTGATTTTTTTTTTTTAATATATTAAATCTGAATGAGATATATGATCTAAAAATAATAGATAATAGTTCAGCTTCTCATGAAGTGGGGAAAAAAACCAAAATTAAACCATTAATGTTTGAAGCACTTCCTAGTTCAGGCTGGAGTTCATATTAGGTCCATGTTGGAAGTTTTGGAAAATTAATTTATTTAAGAAGGATACAAGTTTGCTGATAAAACTACAACATTGTGCAAACGTAATCAACGTTGCTTATCTAAAGAAGATAAGCTTTTACTTGTGCAACTTAAAAGCCAAGTCCAGACCACAACCTTAAGTCCAAAAATAAACACAAAGCAGTCTTGAAGAATATTCATGGAATACTGTATATTTATGAATTTCTTTTCCCAGTACTCTGAAGAAGTTTCTCCTTATACTTGACAGATGCAAAAGGGAATGAATTAAACAGTTAAACAAGATAAACACATTCACACACCTATTTATTCTGTTTTTGAACAAAGTTTACTTCTACATTTGCTAAGTATTTTAGGAAGGGTTTATGTAAGTTTAATAACAGTTATTCATTAATATTAATTATTATACTAAAAACAATCTCCTAAGATATAATCAATAACACTGTATTTTATATAGAAGGTTTTAAATCCAGTGAAAGTTATTACTGCTGACAGCCCATAAGAACATTCAGCACAACAGGTTATACCTATAAGGACAACCTGCATTTTCAGAACCTGTAGTGAAACTACAACTGACACTGACATCCTCCAACAATACTACAACAGATAGTTATTTTTGATGTGGAATGTTTTTTCTTTGTAATTTAAAGAATATGAAAAATATCGTGTTATATTGCAAAAGCACCAAGAAACAAACTGTTCTGCTTACTTAACACTCAGCACTGTATTTCATAGAAACGCCTATGTTGCATAATCCTCTGCTACGAAAAACTTTATAGAGGATGTCTGGCCCAAAGAAAAGTTAAATCCATTGTTAACTTTTGTAAGAGTACAGATTGTGTTTTTGTAATAAGTATGCAAAAACAACTATTCAGAAAGTGAGCTGTATTAGTGTGTCAACACACTAATAAGAGGAAAATTTAATCAGAATCACACCTTAAAAAGTTCACAGATCAAATAAAAAAAAAATCTGTATAAGTTTTCTGTTACATTAAAAACTATCCTGGAAGTTAAAAGCCCAAGATAATTACTTTCTGTTTGCTACAGCTTCACTTTCAGCTACACCTCTATTTTAATTACACTTCTTCCACCTTGAAGAGATTAAAAAAAAAAAATCAGGAGGGGAAAAGATGGCATAAGATTATTTCATAAATATTAGAATATTTTCATAAATATTAGAAACATATCACCTTTACTCAACATTTTCCATTAATCTGTCAGCACCTAATATACCTCTATATAAAGTAGAACGGCTTTACTTGGTAACACCTCTGCTATCGACACCAAATCCCTCCTTATTCAGAGCTGGAAGCTTTACACTTTTCTTGACACCTGGACAAAATAGGAAATCAGAAGATACACCTCTCCACTATATGCCTTGGCTCTCTCAGTAGTCCACACCCATTTTTCAGCATGAGACTGAGCAGAAAAAAAGCCATTTCTTGCCAAAGCTAGCTAAAGCTTCCCTCTCCCAACAGAGAAGGAAGACTTGACTCTATATGTTGGCTCACAGAACTTTTTCAGAATAGCTCAGTCTTTAAGAATCCCTGATGCTTAAGATTACATATATTTGTCAGCAAACATCTGCCACGCCATCAACTCCCATACCTCTCATTGTCCAGGTGCATCCTGGGGGGAGGGTGGGTGGAGAAGAAAGACCCTGCTTCTCACGTTCATTTCTCTGGGGTTTTTTGTTTGGTTTTTATAGCTTTCTATCAAATGCCAATGAGCATATAGCCACAAAAAACTCCAAACCCTCCCCCAAGCACACTCCAGCCTTCCATACATATTTATACATTCACACACACTTTCTACAACCCTCTACTCACACACAGCTACCCATCAGTTCACTCATATACACATACCCTATGCCATTAGCCTTTTATTATATACATACCAGAGTGAACACATTCACATCATCGGCTCCTTTACTCATGCGGCCGTATGGGATCTCAGATGCACACACCAGTCCTCCCAACACGTAACACACAGATCCCCCTCCTCTCGTTTCCCTGGACATACCAACCCCACACCCAAGCCCTCCAAGCACGCACGCACATTCTATACATGCTCACAGAACAAGTGCGTACAGACACGCATGCATACAGACTCGGGAGCACGAACAGCAGCCCTCCCTACGCAGGGAGGCCACCCCCAGCCCCACACACCCGTCATACACCCACGCCATTGTGTAGCACGGGGCTCGCTCTCCCGTCACGGAGCGGCTTCCCCTGGCTCCCACGCTGACGGCACTAGTTGCCCACCTACACGCAGCAGCGCACACGCGTACCCACGCAACCCTCCACGCTCCTAGCCCCCTCGGTCCGCATTTCCACGCACCCCCCCCCCCCTCCCTGCGTACCCACGCCCAGCTGCCGCCCAGTTACCGGTGAGGTTGCGAAGGACGGTGCCGTGAGCCCACAGACTGAGCACTTGCTGCACCGACAGGTTGATCATGGAGTTGTCTCCCGCTTCCACCTTCATGGTGGCGGGTGGTCCAGCGGCCTCTCCTCCGCTGCTCCTCAGCCAGGGGGGACGGGCGGCGGCGACGGCCTGACGACTAGGAGGCCGGACGCCTCTCGCCGCCGGACC
>NW_010537161.1:4965-15716 GCF_000687285.1 Phaethon lepturus | reverse complement strand
CGGAGTGTCGCCCGGTGTCCGGTGTGGGCAGCCCGGCCCCGCGGCGGGAGGGATGCCTAGGAGAGGCGCCAGGAGCCCGGGAGACGCCTTTCGGGAAGACAACGCTTGTGCTTCCTCCTCATGTCAGTGCTTCCGAGCCCGCCGGGCTGCGGAGGGGAAGGCACCGCCACCGCCTGGGGCTGCCGCGCTCGCTCGGGGGCCCCTGGGCGTTTGGGACGTTGCCCTCCCCTCGACAGGCACCTGAGGCCAGGTGACGGCTGCGCTTGGTGCCTGCCTTTAATTTAACGAGCTCGGCTGGGCTGTGGCCAGGCTACCGACCGAAATCGTCCGTGTTTGAAAATGTCTCTCTTCAACTTCTCGACGCCAGTGATGCCGATTCCCTCTTGCCCCCTCCCCATTCCATCTGGATGCCCCTAAATTATCTCCCCATATTTCTGAAGAGGGCTGCTTTACTTAATGGCTTAGGCTCATCCAAGTATCCTTTCATGTGTGAGACAGGTTTCATCAATCGCAAACGTGCTTTTATCTTTTTTCTTGGTATAACATATGGCTTTGCCTGTTTTAAAATGAAGGCACTTGTAAAAACGTGAGGCAGCCTAACTTAGAAATCTCAAACTGTGTCTGTAGTCAAAAGCAGTACGTTGTGAAGAGGACCTGATCCTAGCCACCACACCGGGGTGAGAGGTTCTGCCGTTGAAGTCAGATGAGCTAGTTCGATGAATAAAACCCCTTCTTTAGAGTAGTGTTTCTAGGATGTGGCTCTAGAGTTAACTGAAGCTTGCTGGAGTTCAGTAAACTTCACAGTGGGAAAGCATGTTGTGGGGACATGTTGGTAGCTTAATAGATGTTTATTTAGGAGGCTTTCCAAGGGTATATGCGATGCAGATCGAACCCTGTGTTGAGAACCACATGGCCAACCTTTGAACTTTAGTGAGGTTTCAGCAGTGCTTCCCAGGTGCAAAGATCATCATGCAGTTTGGGGACATTAATAGTTGAAGAGTTCGTATTAGTTTGTTCCCTTGTAATTAAGAGGCATAATGACAGTATAATTGCTGTAAAAACATTATTTGTTAATTTGCTGCTATGTCATCATAACTTGCTAGTTAGGAAAGAGTAATGACTTGTTATTGCTATAGAACTTTTCTTCCAGCAAGGGACTAGCTACAGTTTTGTGTTTCTGGAAACAATAGTGTGTCTGGATGGGATTTTTTAATAGTAGCATTTTCTTTGAGAGATTGCATATATTTATTTCTTCATTGTGTATGGTCTTACATAATTGCTTAAGTTTGGCTAAGAGATTAGTGACTACCTGAAAGTCCTTCAGTGTTGTGTAGAAATGATTGCGTGGGGGGAGGTGGGGAGGAGAATATAACTGAACATTTCCCATTTTACATACCTATAATTTGTTCACGCAATTAAGTTGTAGACCTGCAGTTGAGCAGGAAGACCTATCGTTATAATTTGATATGCAGCGAAACACTTAAGCTACAACAACAACCACAAAAGTAAACCAAACCTCCCCTCCCCCCAAAATTGATTATTAATGCCGTATATAATGTGTAGGTAGTAAGTGGGGATAAGTTGTCCCATGGACAGAAATAGATACGCTATTGTGTTTCCTGCATTCTAGATTTTCAGACTTTGAAGTCTGAAGTATATATGAACTGTAGGGCTTGGCTCTTTGATTTACAATGATTTTCTTACCCTGTTTGACCCACTAGTCAGCTGATTGAGGTACTATTATGAATGAGTGAACTGCAGAACTGGACCCATCGTGCAAGAACTCCAAGTACACTGGCGATGAAACCTTTTTTCAGCGCGATTGCAACATCGCATGATCCTTCATGCTGCATCTGGTGCTGCTACCTGTGTTTCAGTTTCTCCTCTGTAAAACTGTGAAAAGGAGTGGTTTTTAATGTAGAAGAAAGTACATGTGGCATATTAGTTATGTCACTGGATCAATCCTTGTGTGTCTTTAATAATGGCTGTGTAGCATGTGTCTAAATTCTCTATTTTTATTTTTTGTTCTGTGAACTTTCAGCAAACTCTTAAAGTTTCTGATGTGGTTACTGTTCTTCATTGAAATTTAGTAGCTTATCCATAGTCCAAAGCATGCGTTTCATGCTTGTACATTTTTAAATCTAATGGATGCACTTAAATGTTTGCAAAGATTGGTCTTAACTTTTGAAAGTGAGTTTTGCGATGAAAATTCCTAACTGCTACATTAGTGATAACACAAGAATGTACTGTGCTGTCAAAATTGAAGGATTCATTAGGGAAAATCTTCAAGTTGAAAGGAAATACAATTTCATTTTTGCATAGGAAACTTACTGTTTCTAATAGCTAGAAGTTAATGGAACTTTTTTCTGTCTGCTAGTTCTTCCTTCCCCCCTCGTTTGAGTTACTGTTTGTGTGTCTCAAAGGTATATTGTTTTGGTTTTTTAATGCTATTTATCAGCAGTACAGCACTAAGTGATGTTTCTTGTTGGTTGGTATGTCCTTTCAGAGGATTACGGGAGTATGCTGCTTGCAGAGGCTCTGCTGGAAGAATGTTTGAAGGAAAACTTTGCCAAACTGAAGGACTCCATTCCACTGACAGAGAAGAATGAGCCAAAACTGAGTGAAGCTAAACAGTATCTGACCAACATCCTAAGCAGAGGAAAACTACGAGTAAGTGGGCTCTGTTGTTGTAATTCTTGCCAACTGGATGCTTCTTTCATCTGGTTATTAGTCCGATACAAGGTCTGGGCATTGCCTGTTCATGTCGCTCTATGTGCAGTGCTGTATTTACAGGTATTACTAATGGGCTGGTAATTCAATGGCCCTTTGCAATGTCTTCTGTTAGGAGACTTGCTTTTTCATACACAAACAAATTATGTGCTAAGAGTATATATCCTGTTTATTTTTTTATTAGAAAGAAGCAGGATAAATATTTAGGAATTCTCTCGGGTGGCGGGGCATGGCCACATAATGGTGCTGTTAGGCTAGCACAGCTGAATGACCTACTGCTGCTCCTGCTCTGAGGGAATTGTGTACACCTGGTCAGCTCCAGATCAGAGGTAAAATGGGCTGCAAGCTGCTGTCAGGCACTTAAGGTTGTGGTGTGAGTCCAGGATTACAGCCTTGCATTGCTTTCAGTCTCTGACAGAGAAGTAATGCTTTTATTTTATTTTGTGGTCTGGGTGCCTGGTTGGTAAGTTGCCTACTAATTCAGCTGCAGAGCTTTAGGAGTGTTTTAAGACTTTGCCTCAATGGCTGCTGCTGTGTTGGTGTCCTTAGACACAGTTATGCTTTTAAAGCATAACTAGCTTTAAAAAGACAATGAATTACAACAGTTTCAGATTTGTATTACTTTTGGTCCCGAAACTTGCAGGCTAGTTAGCTTGGAAGTGAATGTTACACTTCTATCATGTTATTTTCTAGGGAGTACATGTGCAGTGGCTTTTCTGGTGGAGTTCCTTGTTCTTAACTTCTTGAAAATCAGTGTATTTAAAAAGTAAAAAGGGGAGGGGGGAGGAAGAGGCATTCATCCAACCGTCTTTCTTTATAGTTTAGCACCAGTAATGGCCAGAACCACTGAATCCTTCCAGGTCTTGGCATTAAGATTGGCTACATGAATTGCCGCTACTATTTTTTTGTTAGTGGTGACTTGGCTACTCATGCAGCATTGACTCTGTCTTAACTACATGTATTAAAAAAAGGAGTGTGAAGGCTAGGAACCTTTTCATACTTTCCAAAGCATAAAAAGGGTCTGAACAGGTGTATTTTACTGTTTTTTGGGTTTTTTTAAGTAGACAGAATTGTATGCATGTCTTCAATCCTTAGGAAACCAAACAAATCTTAGAACTAGCCTTCTGTTTTCTACTTTTGCCTGAAAATTCTTTAAATTAAGAAAATTTGGGAGCTTTCTTGTTCTTTAATTAGATGTACAGAGGAGAGGGGAGCACTTGACTAAAAAGCAATGCTTTCTGCCTAGTTTAAAAGCAGGGGATTTACTTGGTGTGTATGTAGTTCTGACAATGGCAGGCTTTTATGTGCTATCTGTGGCTTGTAAATCAACAGTAGGTCAGCTGAAACCAAAGAGATGGCTTGTAAGCTGTGTATTTCTAAACGGAGCTGCAAAGTAGTTGCCTGACCTTTGCCTGCTGCTCTCATAAGCATAACTGTAGGATCTCTAGACCCTTAAATCCTTCCTGCTCTGACCTGCAGAGCTAGCAACGTTGAGAGGAAAGCATTTTGAATCTGCTTAATCTGAAGTACCTCATTCTTGCTGCCTGGTATTTTACCATGTAAACACTCTTCCTTTGCCCCTTCTGTTTCAGCCTAAGTATATGACAGAAGCTATGCTGATCCTAGGAAAGCTTCATTATGTGGAGGGATCCTACAGAGATGCCATCAGCATGTATGCAAGAGCAGGAATTGATGACCTCTCAACAAAAGATGAACCTCTGTACATGCTGCGTTTGGTAACTGAAGCCTTCGTTATTAAAGGTAAAGGACCGTGTATGCATATTTGAAGTATGCTGTATTTAGGTTGAAGTTGAAGGTATTTCTCCAATGATTTGATTGGAGCAGAGTTAGGGCAATGTTGTATGCTTTAGAAAATCCTACTGGGTATGGTCTGTGTAGTTTAAACTTAAAGGCATTATGGAGTCTTAGTCCATGGTTTTTAAACTTGGCTGGCTTGTAAAGAAAAGCTTGAAACTGGAAATCTTGTGGCAACTGTTGGCTATAAGTCAGCAACACACTTCAGCTTGTGTATCCATTTTGGGAAGATCTAAATCAAGCACTCGGCTGAATTGAGGCCTATGCTCTCTCTTAGACAGAGTTTATCTACTTGTAAATTTTAATGATTTTTGTGAACTAAATAAGGACGATGTTTCCAAGTTTTAAACTCTGGACTAACAGAATATGTGCTTTCAAAGCAGGTAGTGTATTTTTGCAATGCATGTCACACAGTATCAAACCTTATGTACAAACAGAAATCTCTCCTCCCCCTTGTAATTCTACAGACAGTGCACTGTTTGAGAGATCCTAATAAAAACTGCCTCTAGGTGTAGTGAACTTGCACTACGAGTAGTGAAATTGCATTTCCTTTTTGACTGGGGGAAAGGAAGACCCTAGTCAGCTTTTGACTTGGGGGGAACAAGATCAGTAATCTTCTCCTTCATTTGCTTTCGGTTCCTTTATAAATGTTGCTCAAGTACTGCTACCTATCTACTGCTTTCTACTCTTTTCAGCATGTCCACCAGCTAATTAGGTGAATGAGAACTCTGATGATCAGATACCTTCAACTGGTATGTAAAAGAGTGAAACCAAATCAACCCAAAATACTGTTTGACTGGGCTGCTAGTGTTACTGATAATAATTTGGGTGTTTCATGATCTCACACAGTCATTCTGCTTTTTTGAAAACCTGTTTGTGCTGCTTTGCTTGCTTTGATTTTGTTTTCTGTGGCATTGGTTGAACCTGCTTCATTAACGAGCTTTTGTGGAGCAGGACTGATTTACTTGTAACTTGCACTAACACTTGCATGGCGCAGAGGAGTGAGTAACTGCCAGTGCATTCCATAGTGTATTTGAGAGCAGCTATTGGTGCACTCCAGAATCTGAAGGAGATGCATTATCCTCACTGGAAACTGGATAAGGCCCTTGGTAAGGTGGGAATGTAATGATAAGGTATGCATGAACACTGATGGAATAGCACTGTTCCTGTAAGGCTTCTCCTGTGGTATAGACTACCTCACTTGCATATGAAGATATCGGGGATGGAGGTGTTTGCCTCAGAGGATCAGGCCATACTTTTTTTTTTTTCTGTTATTTAGCACAGAACATAAATATAGTGTTGCCCCTCTGTTTTTGTGTAAACCACAAGGAGCCCCTGCCATTGCAGAGCAACCTCTCTGCTATTACAGTTCCACAGGTTTTATCCTCCATAATAATTATTTTCAAATTAGCCAAGATATCAAGGTTATAGTAAGTCACTCAATATTCTAACAGTTTTTGACAGAGAGGGTGGACCTTGTCCAGCTGAGTTTGGAGAGGACACTCACTGCTAGCATCACTGTTCCCCCATGCCATGTGCTCAACCTTCTAGTTAAACCTTAAATGTTAGAAAGTTGTATAGGTAACTATGGCCATAACAGTGTGGATTTAAATTTTAATTTCAAAACATGTCTGTTCAGGCTGCCTCTGCAGGGCAAGTAACAGCATAGAGCTGAGTTATTTAAAATTAACTTATACTGTATGCTAAAGATTTTTCTTATTCCCCTTTTTCATTTGGTATCTCTGCAGAAATTCTGTTGATCTGTACCATATTACTGCCTTTGGTTGAACTACTGTTAGCTTATGCAAGCTAAAACCTTCTTTAAAGACACTCGTGAACATTGCTGGTAATAAAATTTTTGCAGGGATCATTTAGGCAACAATCCAGAAAAGCCACAGTCCTGTCTTTATTTCAGGGCAGAACTTAGTTCCCCGCTTAATTTTTTTATTCAGTTTTTTAGTAATGGGAGAAAGCAGTTGGTTTAATAGAATCTCCCTGTTCATCCAGCATTATTTAAATGCCAGAATTTTGTATCATCTTAGTATGAACCTAAGTTCACTTCTTAGTATGAACCTGAAACCACCTTGGTTTTGTGTAGCTAGTACTGCTGGGTTGTGCCCATGTGCAGAATGGCAGTGTAGGTTCTCGGGTGCTCAGGATTATGCTGGAAGATCATGGAGGAAAGAAAAGTCAAATCAAAGGCACTTAACCTATGCGTTTACTGTTGGAAGCAAACAAAAATGTAATGAGAAAGATATGGGATACACTGGGAAGAGCCACATAGATGAAGTCAGTGGTGGAAATGAAACGTGAACCAGCAAAACTGAGTTTGCTTTTTTGGAGCACCTTTTGAGCTCCGCAACACTGAAGGTTAGACATTTGAGCTAAATCTCTGGGGCCCTCTTCTGAAGGTCCATAGCATGTAGGAGGTTCATGTTATGGTAAGAAGCAATAAGGATTTGCACCCTTGTGATTGGACTGCAGAAGTTGAACACGGAAAAAGTTTCTTGCTTGCCTTGCTTGGTAGACTTCCTCCCAAGGTAAGTATCAAGCAGTGAATGTTGAAGTTCTTTATAGATGTGGGGACTTGAGCAGTTGACAAGTCACAGGAGAAATGGCAGAGAGAGCAAGACTCTTCCAGTCTCTCAACTGACTGCTTCTGATTGTCCTGTTTCTAAACCCCATGTTATGTGGAGAGGAGAAGTTCTGTTGACGCTGTGAGTGGAGCTCTGACAGCAATTTGATTTTTTTCGTGATGACTAATTTTAACCTCTATAGTTAGTTAATAGGTGGTTGGTCTATACTTGTCTCCTTCCTCCACATCCTCCATAAAGTTAATTCCTCCTTAAAACCTCTGCATAGTACGGCAAATAATCTCTGATGCAAGCAGTTCTGTCTGTTGCATAAAAGAGTATTGACTAAGTAAACTTGCTCTCATTTTGCTTCTAATTCACTTGGGACATATTGTGGCTTCGTTACCTGGTGTTGTCCATTAGAAACAAGCAAGCAAACTTCAGAACAACATGTGTAACTGCCAAAGCCCATTGGTTTCTCTCTGGCTGTGCTTGCTGCAGAAACCCTGCAGGGATCTCTTCTCTGCTCCCAGTGGATGTATCTTCCATGTAGCAGGGTAGGTCACAACCTAACCCATTACAAAGCAAAGTATATCTCTAGCCAGGACTTCAGCATACTTGAATTCCAAGTTTGTAGAAAGGCTTCTGTGTTGTTGCAATGTTTGGTGCACAGCCTTTTTTGCTGTGCTGCATGAGAGCATGCTGAGAGCTCTGTTAACTGAAGGAGGCCGTTGCCAGCCAGAGTGGTGAAGGCTCAGGCAGGGCTGATGTGGTGTGTGGGTCCTGTCTTGGTAATGACTGAGAGGGTCTTTGGCTTGCAGTCTGGGTGTGTGGCATCAGAGCTGCTGCAAGAGGATCTCCCTGTGTCCATCAGATCAGCTGTCAGGCCAGGCACTGGACTTCTTCCACCTGGCGGGGTGTAGCCTGGTGATAGGTAGCTATCTAAATCTGTGCAGTGATGACATAGGATTGCAAATGGTATCTAGCTGGTTTTCTAGTGAGGTAAAGATGTAAGAGTCCCACTGCCTCTTTCCCCTTTTCTCCCAGTCCATTCTGCAGTAATTTTTGTGTTGTTATTGGCCATTTTCACCTTGGGGTGGGCTTAATTTGTGCAGCTCCAGTCTGAACAATCTGTACAGTCAGAAGTAGGCAGTTCTGGGGTGATTCATCACCTCTTCAGATGGCCTCTAATGTGGATGAGGTGCATGGTATTGTACAATACAGTCTCCTCTGGCAACTGTGAGAAGAGGCTGTGGACTAACTTGTTCCTGGGTGTCTAAAGAGGGGTGAGATTTATCCCTTGTAAATTTGTTTCCAAAAGTTTTTTTAAAAACTTAACGAAAGGGAGCCATTGTATCAAAAAGCTGCAGTGTGAGCTCAGCCTTTTTAGACCTTAGAAGTATCCATGTGGAAGAAAACAAGGTGAGACTGTGTCTGTACAAAGCCTTGATCATACTCTGCGTTTTCTTATAACAAGTCCAACCACAAGTCACACGTACAAGAAAATGACACTTTGTTAGTTCAGTGGCTCAGAGCAATCTTTATTTTTGTCTTGAACCCACTTAAGTCATTTAAAGATGTTTAAGATCTGCAGTGTGACACGTCTGAAAAACTCTAAGATTATGACAAACCCTGCTGGATTGAGCCACTGGTCTTCAGAGCCCACCTAAGAGCTGTAAATGCAATTGCTGAAAGCAAATCCCTGAATCCACCGTGTGAGGGTTTTTCCTGAGCTTGTTAAGGCTGAACAGCCTGGAGCCTGCATTCAGGGTTCTGGTTCAGTCCAGCTCTTTGTGGCTTTTCAGGGTTTTTTGTTCATTTTTAGGACAAACTGCTGATCGCACGTGTTTTTCTGTTTCTCTTATGGTTTTGTATCTTTTAAAACCTCAATGATAATGAGTTCAGTATTGCTTGGAAATATATTGTTCTGCTTTCTCCCCATGTGAAATCTTTGTCTTGTGTTTGTAATACTGGAAGTGGTGATTTGGAGGTTGTGGTGGTGTCCTGAAAGGAAAATGGTGGTATCACACAGATGATAAACAGAAAAACTGACCTTTTACTTGGCTGGTTTGAAAACTACCTGTTTGGTTTTAATCATGATTTTATATCGACCAACTGAAGCCTCAAAATTTGAATAATCTATTTTAAAGTTCCTTTGTGCTTGTGCTGCTCAATTTCTTACTTTGTTCGTTTGCAGAACTATTAAAAAACATGTAGGTTTGCATTCAGTAAACATAAGTGTGGTGTTAAAATTGTTCATTCTAGCTAATCAGAGGATATATCACCTACTTGTTCATACGCTTCATTGGAGTCTTTAATTTTGACATCTGCTTGCATGTCATTAATTTTGTAATATGGTTTTCTACAGCTTGATTAATTTCCTAGGTGAGATTTTTTATTCAGCGGCATTTGTTTGGAAATTAGAGTAAAATGTACAGTTTAAGATATCAGAACTTAGCTTTGCAATAAAGCTAAACCTATTTTTTCCTTTTCTCTTTAAAGAATTTGATTAAGAAAATCTTCTCAAACACATGAATTTCACTTGCTACAGACAGTATTTTAACTTAGTGTTTCTGATAAGTCTTAAAACTGGTAAATTTCTTGTTGTGTGTGCATTTTTTTTTTTTAATTCAAGTTTAAAATGTGAAAAATAAGCTTTCCTGTTTGGTTTTATTTAGTCAAAGCTTTGGTTCATCAGCTTTGGAAAGCTAATAATTGAACTAAATTAGTGGAGAGAACTGAAAGGGAGAAAGAAACATGGGATTTTTTTCTTGTGGGGGTTTTTTTTTTTTTGTCTTCCCCGGAAGAGAATGCCTCTATTTTAAAGACTGATTTTAGTACGTCATCGAAATCTTTTATTTCAGATCCTAAGCCAGTAACTTCTCCAGTTCAATTTTTTTACTAAATTCTACTGATACTGTAGTGCAAGGATATATTCTATTTAGACAACATTAATGGGCTATTGTGTGTTATAGGCTTAACTTAAGCAGCCTTACTTTGAAATAGAGTCCTTCTGAAAACAGAATTTCCAGTTAACTTCTCTGGGATGAGATTTTTGTCCGCTTAGCTTTTGATGAATAATGAGATGTAATACCAGAACTATTGAGTGTACTGGAATAAAGACTGTGTGGGATAATTTTGAGTGCCAGTAGTTTGAACAACTTCAAGTACAGATAAAATGAGTTTGAAAACATTATGGATCTCTGCAGGGTCATATATTTAAATTCACTTTCAAAAGAAAATACGTTAAAAAAATACACTTCTAACTTCTTTTAGCAGGAAGCGTTTTTAATTCAGGTCATGTTTTACAAACCTGTTAACAGGCTACATGTGCATTTTCTAAACCTGCTCCTCATTTCAGAAGGCATAACATTTTGCAAGGTGCATTCTCCTTTTTCCATACGAATGTTTGGAATACAATTCTGTCTCGTGGATGCCAAAAAAATCTTGCCATGGTTATGCATACTCTTGTGCTTGGAATCTTTTCCACAGGCTGATTTTTTTTTTTTTTTTTCTAAGAGTTCTTGCAGTTCTCCAAGAAAATCTTTGCTGTAATACCTAAAAAGAAATAGTGTTAGGGGACCTTGCTATGTAAGAACATACCTTGTCTTGTCAACTGAGACAAGTGTAGGG
>NW_010537161.1:0-4936 GCF_000687285.1 Phaethon lepturus | reverse complement strand
TAGGGAATGGATTAATGGAAGGTAGATGGCACTTTTTCCCTGTTCAAATAAATAGTTTTCTTTATGTCTTCTCTGGGCACTAATGGGTGCAAGTAAAAGCATGTTGTAATTGCACATGTCAAGATAAAGGTGATCCATTTCTGTATTATTGTTCAGTAGCCACATGGCTATGAGGAAAATATCTAGACCTGCTAGTGGTAAAAAAAGAGGGAACCTCCCTTCCTTCCTTCCTTCCAGCACAACACACACCCCATACCCCCCCAAAGTTGAGTTTTCATCCTGCCTGCATTGCTACTGCTGACTGACATGGGGGTAACGTGCTATAATGTACCCATTTAGCAGAATGGGGCAGTAAGCTGTAAGGGGCAGGAAAAATCCTAAGAGCCTGAATTCTCTCCCTACCTCCACCCGTTAGTTTCAGTGTCAATTATTATGTCATTTAGGCACTGTTGACATCATGGCATGCTTACTGTAGGCTTTTACTTGGGAGACTAAATCTTCTCTACCCTAATCATCCTGTTCAGACCAGAGAGTTGTTACTTTAAAGTGTGCTGACTTGGCTGGGGCTCCAGTTCACTATTGACTGGAACCTGCCCACCTTGGAAGTGACAACGCTGGCTGAGGCACTTGAATTTCTTGTAGTGTTCAGGGGAGCAGCTAGACTTCCGTAAAGACACCACCAGCGTTCCTTATGGTCTTTAGGGAAGTTTGTTCATTGTGGTGAGCCAGAATTATACTGGGCGCCAATTTAAGAAGCGAAAAGCACAGGTTTGGGTGAAAGTTGTGGAAAAATTAGCTAAAACTTTGCTTTTACTTTTTTCATACAAATGTATGCTCTTGCATAGTAATGGGCCTCATGAGGATGAGTTGGCAGCGTGCAGCTGCGTTAACCTGTGGCTTTTGTGATGATACACTGGCTTGCAGTAGTCTCCTCCTGTTCCTTAACTGCTGTTTCTTCTACCGGCAGCCACTCGGGGGGGTTACTTTGGCCCGTATTTTCAGCTGCTGCTGTGACTAAGTAGAACTGCAATGGAAGAGAAAATTTGTTTGCTTTTTCGTTTTTTTTTTTATCTTTTTTTAAAAAGAGTCTGTCAGGGGCAGGACACAAGTTCCTTTACGTTGGAATCCTCTCTGATGACTGAAACTGGGTTTCACATCTCTGAGCATTGAGATCTATGGGGAGATGGGTTCCTTTAAACAGAGCCTAAATAATAAAACTAGTTTTCTTGCCTGACCGTTAGGAAAATTGAGTCCCAGCCACAAGGATGTATGATGCAATATGACATTAAAAACTGAGTAACTGGGGGTAAGACATTTTGATGGCAGAACTTGTTTTTACTTTTGCTTGAAAAAACCTGCATCTTTTCGATGTTAATCCACATCACAGAGAGAGACTTTGTTCCATACGTGTTATACGCTTTAAAGTGCTAGTGTTCACAACTCTGCCAACTAGACAGGAAACATGCTGTTTATTCATGTTGGTATCAGAGTCTGATAGGCAAAAGCCCCAGTTTGTAGGTCGCTGCTGCCTTGATAAAAGGGCCTAGTATTAGTATGTCTTATTTGGGTTTTCAGAATAGAAATTTAAGAGTTTGGAGTTGCTCTTACGTTGTGACAGTGATGACTTCAAAGCTGTTGGTGAATTGCGTGCCTGGGTGCTGCTGCTTTCCAGCTTGGATGTGGCAGAGTTGCCAGGCCTAGCCTTGGCGTTCTTGGCACGCTGAGGCTTCCTGCGGCAGCTGGGGAAGCAGGTTTCACTGCTGCGCTCCATGAGCTCTTCTCTGCTGTCGGATAGGGTAATTCACTTTTTTTTTTCCTGTTTGCATTTTAGAAGTAGTTTGTTTAGCACAATCTGCTATGCACAAATGCAGCGTGGGTGTGATTTTTAGACTTCTGAGGAGAGTTAGCTGCAGGCCACTAAATGCAGATAACTGAACCTTGGAAAGCGGAAAAAGAAAATAACTTCTTGTTCCTTTTGTTAATGTGATTTGGTTTCTGTGATGGTAAAGTTTTGTTAGTCTTCTGCTCCCTTCTCCACACACAGTTTCAGGTGCTGATTGCACACATGCACAAAACCTTCTCCACTTCCTGCCCTACGATTTAGTTCTATGAAGTTGCGGGGTCAGCAGCGTCAAGAGATGCAGGAGATACAACAATACTTGCACGTGCTTTTCTGAGGAAACAGAGCAAGGAACGCACAATGTTGGTGTGGTAACATGAGACAACACAAAGATACAATTCAATACAAAGCACGATACAAATGTACTCCCAGATGGCATGAACTAGAGGTAGCTTTTAGATGGCTATGATGCTGTGTCCCCATGCTGGGGCTGTGTTGTGTAGCACGATAGGTGTCCAGTGGCTATGGGAAGATTTCCGTGTGCTGGTTTACCTTGGAATAAGCTCCAGATGTCTTTGACCATCTTTTTAATGATAGGGGAACAAGTTTAGTCCTTACAGGCTGCATCTGTTCTAAAAAATTTTAAGTAGAATTGGCTTGAGTGCTTGATACAAATCAGCATAGTAAAATCTGAATTACTCTCCCCTCTTCTCCTTCCTGCTCCCAAAGTACACGTGAAGATGGGGTAGTCTGGTTCAGTGACTGTGCAGCTAGAAGAGAACATTATTACTGTTGATGCTGCCTGACAGTGATGCAGATGAGCTCAAGCTGAATAAATCCAAGTATTTGGTCATTAGCACCATCTCTCTGCCTTATGCCCCATCCACTTTTCATTTTTTTTCCTCTTCTGCTTCTGCCTGTTTTATTTAAACCAGGGGAAAAAAATGTAACCCTTGCAGCATGCCATGAAAGTTTATGAATGTGGATGGTGTTGACAAAGCCCTTTAGATGTGGGGCTGTAAGAGAGTGCTCTTCTCCCCTGTGTTTGCTGTGCCCTAGAGCATCGCTCCAGCAGAGGTATCTCCTTAACTGCTATCAGATATGTCTTGGAATGAAGGTACCCTCTTGTACCAGGACAATTAATACGTTCTAGCAATGGTCCCCAAAGTAGGGTGCATGTGCCCCATGGGGTGTACAAGATGATCCACTGGGGTGCAGGAGGAAAATATTGGAATGTCTACTTATATTTATTTTCCTAAAAAAAAAAAACAACCCCACATTGAAATTAAGCTTTACTAATGTATTGCATTGACAGTTGTGCCCTCACTCAGTCTGTATGTCAGAGGGTCCTGTGTCACATACAGCCCACAAAGTGTCTTGCGGAAGAGTGAATGTTCCACAGTACGGAGAGGCTCACAGGGGCACCCTCACTTGTTTGTTCACTTCCAGTGTATTGCAGTTCACCCATGCCTGGTTAAGTGGATTTATGTATTACATTAGTTTTAACTAAACTAACCCTCATGAAATAGACAAATAGCTTAGATTCCATCAAACAAACTGTGGATTACAGGTAATGCTAATAACACGAGCACAAGTGAACAGGAAGAAAATGGCAGAGCTGACACTACTCCTAGCATGAGCTCTTCATCAGCCACATTACGAGGTATAAGCAATGATGGTCTAATCGGATCTAATCAGCAATGTTTAACTGTGTATCACCCCAGTGATAGTCAATTCAGCACTTTTAATGAAATTATTTTAACTTAATGATAAATTTTTAGAAGCCTTTTTTGAGGGTTTCTTACGTGACGGCAAAAGGTGAAAAACCACATACCATTGGGGAAACACTTGTTCTTCCTGCTGGGGCAAAATGGCTGAAATAATACAGAGAAGACAATATGGCAACAAACTAAAATGCATTCCTTTAGAAAGTACGATGTTTCTAACATGTCTCTGCTTAGGGACTGTGCTAGATTCTGGTTCAATAATGAAATACACCAAGAACTACTTAGCAGCAAAGTGGGACCCAGAAGTGCACAAAGTGCTATAAGGTGTTATCAGTGAGGTTGACTTTATAAACACAAGACTTTTAAATAGAACCTTTACAATACTTTGCAATGAGATGGGGAGTGACCATGGAAGTCTTTTGTACCACACCAAAGCTCACTGGTGGTCTCATGGCAAAGTGCTTAAAAAAAGGTGACAGGCTTAAAGATGAGTTATGCCTTTTTGCTTTTATAAGAAGTCAAGTGTTCTGAATTTGCTGACCTTTTCCGTCATGACAGGTGGCTGCCAGTAGCATGGAACCTAGCAGGTATTTTTTAAAAAATAAACACATAAATATATGATAAATACATTGTAAAGCAGTGTGTGTATATAACTATATACATATGCTGGGTGTACATGCTCAATTTTTTTATTTTTTTTTTTACTCATGAGATGCATGATCAAAAAAGTTTGGAGACCACTGTATTACAGGTTAAAGCTAAGGTTCAAAGATCTGCAGTGAAGCTTAAGAGCAGCCTACTGATAGGCTGCAGGTCTTGATAGTCTCAGGAAAATGAGCATCTTTGGATGAAGGTTGCTGGTCTTTGCTGTGCAGAGAGATACGCAGTGTGATACAGAGCCTACATGGCATTGATCAGGGGTAGGTGACTGTTTGCCACCTTCTGGCTTCACAGCCACTCAGTTAAAAAAGCTGTCCTAGTTGTAATTACAGCTAAAGCTGACTGTTAAAAGTCTAACCAGAGAGTTCTTAATTTCAAAATAATTGGACTAACATTGTTAGCATGGGTTTATTGCATCTAGTGGGAAGGCTGGGAGTAGGGGTCTTGAGTTCTGCTTTGATGCAACTAAGCAGCCTTACACAGGTTACTTAAACTTTCAGGCTTCATTCCCCGCTTATGGACAAAAAGGTCTTAAGTTAATTTTATTTAGGGTTACTGGAAATTTCTGCCTTTCTACCTTTGAGACTTTTACATGAAAACCACCAACATTATAATGGATTACTGTGAATATACTGGGCTGTTGTGTAGCAATTCAACATTGTTGTGTACAATTCAACAATCCCCATGCAACGCTACAGGCTTGGGGAGG